>NC_133663.1:69158190-69268190 GCF_037893015.1 Macrotis lagotis
GTGAAAAATGGTGATTGCTGGGGAAGAGTACTTCAGTTTGAGAATTAGAAAAAAAGACAAGGGAATCAGGGAATCAGGATCAAAGTGTATTGCTGAAGTGATTGAGTATGAGGTCAGTATACTCAGGGGAAGAAAAATGAAGGACTAGAATGAAAGAGGACAAAAATATTAGAGATTCCAGTGAGAGTGAAGACTGGGTTTAAGGGAAATGAAATAGCAAAAACAGATGGAAGCATAGAAACTGGTGAGAGGTAGGAATTTCAGAATTCAGAAATAGAGAGGTGATGGTGAGATCTAAGTTGTGACCACCCATTTTGGTTGCTAAAATGGGAAACTCAGGTGTCCAAAAGGACATGACTAGATTTTTATTTAGCACTTGAAGTTCTGTAAAGTTCCCCCAATATCCTTGTGAATTAGACAATAACGGTATTAGGATACCACCATTTTACAGATGAGAAAACTGATGATCAGAAACATTAAGTGAATTTTCCATAGTAGTTGAATTTGGATCTGAACTCAGATCTATTGACCATAAATTCAAGATTCTTTCCGCTATGACACATTGCCTTCTATGTAGAGGGCATTGTCCATGTTTATCAAATTACTCTGGAAGAACAGAACTGTGCATCACTGATTCTATAGGTATAGCATCAGAATAAGGCCTTGTTTAGATAAGAGATCAATAGAGATTTTTAAGAATTATGGTTATTCTGTCATCCTCAAATCTCCTGAAGAGTCATGGGGAAGAACCTCATTAAAGAAAAGGACATAATGAGAGAAAGGGAAAGATGAAGAAAGGAGTAGAAAGACAGACACCAATTGAGTTAACTTAGTTAATCTTCCATTTTCTGTATTGGCAAGACTTCCTTCCTCTCTGTTATGGTTAGAAAGACTGCTACCATAGTTTGTAAAAGGGAAAGGGAAATTGTTTCAATATCTGAATTGAATCTTAGATTCAATGTTCTGTCTGTACTCAAATCATCTCAGTTCATTTCTCTCTCCTTAACTAGACCTATAATGAATTCATTTCATCTTTGGTTCTAATGATGATTTACAATTACAATTTTTATAGTCATTTCTTAATTTTTTCCAAAATGGAGATGTCCAGTAATTGACTCTGCTCTCCTTGACAATGACCTTGGTTTAGAGACTTGAACCCACTCATCAATCAGGATATTTCTTTTGATTGAATTGCACAAACTTTTTTCTTATTTTTGTCACTATCAGTCTTAAAAATTTATATATATATTTAAATTTTAATATCATATTCATTTATTAATATACTCTAATTCTATGGATTCTCCTAGAGCTATTTTTTGAATTATAAAGATTTTATTTATTTTGAGTTTTACAATTTTTCCCCTAATCTTACTTCCCTCCCCACCCCCCACAGAAGGCAATTTGCCAGTCTTTATATTGTTTCCATGGTATGCATTGATTCAAATTGAATGTGATGAGAGAGAAATAATATTCTTAAGGAAGAAACATAAAGTATAAGAGATAGCAAGATCAGACAATAAGATACCAGTTTTTTTCCTAAATTAAAGGTAATAGTCCTTGGTCTTTGTTCAAACTCCACAGTTCTTTCTCTGGATACAGATGGTATTCTCCATTGCAGACAGCCCTAAATTGTCCCTGGTTGTTGCACTGATGGAATGAAGTCCATCATGATTGATCATCGCCCCCATGTTGCTGTTAGGGTGTACAGTGTTTTACTGGTTCTGCTCATCTCACTCAGCATCAGTTCATGCAAATCCCTCCAGGCTTCCTTGAATTCCCATCCCTCCTGGTTTCTAATAGAACAATAGTGTTCCATGACATACATATACTACAGTTTGTTAAGCCATACCCCAATTGAAGGACGTTTATTTGATTTCCAATTCTTTGCCACCACAAACAGGACTGCTATGAATATTTTTGTACAAGTGCTGTTTTTACCCTTTTTCATCATCTCTTCAGAGTATAGACCCAGTAGTGGTATTGCTGGATCAAAGGGGATGCACATTTTTGTTGCCCTTTGGGCATAGTTCCAAATTTCTCTCCAGAAAGGTTGGATGAGTTCACAGATCCACCAACAATGTAATAGTGTCCCAGATTTCCCACAGCCCTTCCAACATTGATCAGTGTCCTTTCTGGTCATATTGGCCAGTCTGAGAGGTGTGAGGTGGTACCTCAGAGAAGCTTTACTTTGCATTTCTTTAATAAGTAATGATTTAGAGCAATTTTTCATATGACTATGGATAAATTTGATCTCCTCATCTGTAAATTGCCTTTGCATATCCTTTGACCATTTGTCAATTGGGGACTGGCTTTTTTTTTAAAATTTAACTCAGTTCTCTGTATATTTTAAAAATGAGTCCTTTGTCAGAAACATTAGTTGTAAAGATTGTTTCCCAGTTTACTAATTTCTTTTAATCTTGGTTACAGTGGTTTTGACTGTGCAAAACCTTTTTAATTTAATGTAATTATAGAACTATTTCTTATAGCAAAGAATAGAAAAGATAAAAATGAGTTTAATAAAATTAATAAACCCATCAAATAAGTCTGGTACTTGATACAGTGTTTCCATCCACATGGTTCCCTATCTCTTCAAAGAAGGGAGGGTGGTATATTCTCATTTCTCTTATCTGGGATTAAACTTGATCATTATAATTTCACATAATTTCCATTTTTTGCTGTGTTTCTTTCAGTTTACATTGTTGTATTCATTGTGCATATTGTTCTGTTTGTATGACTTCACATAAGTCTTTCCATGCCTTTTGTTTTGTTTTGTTTTATTTACATACTAAATCTTTTCCTTCAAATCCTCTAACAATGTTTGTGTGTTTATTAGTGGGGAAGATTGAGTTTCAGACCAGCAGAAATAGGAAGGAATTGTTAGCTTATCCAAAGAGAGCATAGAACTTACCATATAACCATCTAATTGATCTTGGTTGCTTCCCCTTTTAGTCCTTCCGTGACGCCCAAGTCTTACTGACTCTTATTACACAAAAGACCCAGATGGTTCCAGAGGAAAGTGATGACTTTGCACAATCTCCCCCTCACTTAAATTAAATCCACTTACATTCATGGCATCATCTCCCTAATATTATGGTCCTCTTCAAGAACAAAGAACAAGTAACAATAGCAACAACAACACCAAAGATCATATAGTTTCAAGAAAAAAGGAGTGATGGACAAGTAAGGGGTATTTCCTGATAAGATTTATTTTCAGGAGGAGAAACCCAAGAGTGAGGATAGGGATCAGGCCTATCTTTGCAGGTGGTTGACCAGAAGTCCATCTTCAAGTCTAATTTCTCTCTCCCAGTTCTAGGTCTTCTATAGACAAGCTTGTTGTTGTTCAGTCTTTGAATTATGTCTGATTTTTTTGTGACCCATTTGGGGTTTTCTTGGCAAAGATCCTAGAATGATTTGCTCTTTCCTTCTCCAGGAGATTAAGTGACTTGCCCAGGGTCACATTCTAGGCTCAGTGCTCTATCCACTGAACCACCTAGCTGCCTCCAATGAGAGATAAGATTACATGAAAACAAACCTGTTTATGAAATCTGACAGTTGTTCCCCTACCTCACGCACCTTCTCTTCTATGGAATTCCCTAAATAGGATCTAGGTTTTAAAGTCTCAAGAACCCATGTTGGGAACTGAGAGGGTTGAATAATGGGAACTGGACTGTTAATATGGCAACTGTAACCCACGAGTTCAAGTAGATATTATTCCTATATATTGTCTGGTTGAGGTAATATCTTTTAATAGGTCTCTCATTTTCTTCCCATACCACATGATCAAAAGGCAACCATGAAAAAGAGAAGCTTACTCATTCAAAAGTGAAATTTTGGAGACAGTTGGTAGAAAGGCAAAGAAGAATAGGGAGAGGCCCAGGAATGCTTCAGAGTGAACCTTCAAAAAGTGGTAGAAGTATTTCCAGAGGAGGAACCATGGACTGAGGGCTTGCTGTGCCGGGCTAAGAACTCTTTGCTGATCATACCACGGGCAGCCAGGATTTTGAAGAAACTGAATCGAAACTTCTGTCCAATGAAGGCATAGATAATGGGATTGAGGCAGCTATGGAGGAAACCCAGAACCTCAGTGACATTCATGGCCTGATCAATTGTATTCCTCCGTGAACATGTTTCTTCAATCATCTTGGTTCTCATGAGGGTATCTGTGATCAACACCAGATTGTAAGGCAGCCAGCAGAGTAAGAAGACCAGCACTACAGCAAAGATGACCCGCATAGCCCGATGCTTCTGCCCCATATGTGCTTGGAAGAGAGTGTGCAGGGTGCATCCATAACAGAAGAGCATGACCATTAGGGGCAGGGCAAAGCCAAAGGATTGGGACAGTATCCTCAGGATCAGCCGCCCTTTTTCAGTACTTGAGCCCATGTTATCATAACAGACCAAATAATCTGCTGACTTGACTGTCTCACGGAAATGAAGAATGGGCACAGAAAGGAGCAAGGACAGACCCCAGATGCCTGTGCAGATGAACTTTACCCAATGGCGCTTTTGAGTCAAAGCCCGAGTGGCATGGACAATAGCTAAGTAGCGGTCTATACTGATGCAGGCCAGCAGCAAAATGCCGCTGTAGAAGTTGACCTCCTTCAGAAGGGAGACAAACTTGCAAAGAGATGTGCCAAAGATCCAGCCTTTCACCCTGGAGGCTGACCAAATGGGTAGTGACAGAGCAAAAAGGAGGTCGGCCATGGCCAGGTTGAGCAGGTAGATATCTGTGACTGAACGATTGAGCCGGTTGTGAAGGATGACAAACATCACCAGTGCATTTCCTAGCAAACTCAACAAGAACACGAGAGTGTATAGTATGATGATAAAATAATTGTTGAGACCTGAAGCCTCCGTGTTACAGGGGGCTGCATCCTCAGCATCAAATGGCAGGCCTGTACTGTATCCAGAAAAATTGTCAAAATATAATAGGTCATCTGGGCTTAATTCATATATACCTTCCATTCTAGACATCAAGATATGTCTGTACCTGCAAAAGAGATCAGAAAAATTTCATGATATAATTCATAAAATCCCTTCCCTCCTTTCTTTCCAATCATAAGGGAATCCCACAGGGAATCCAGATAATTCTATAAAGTTATCCCTTCCACACTGCAGCATATTACAGGCATGGTGCCCCTGTGATCTGGAAAATCTATGTAAAATTTTTTGGTCCTCCTTTTGTGCTAGAGAAGAAGTCTGAATTATTATGATATTAAAAGATAAAATATGTTCCTATTATATGATGCCATACATATGTTCTAAACATTTCTGAATTTCCTAACTTTTTCTGTGTTATCTGCTAGCCTTTTGCAAAACTTCCCCCAAATTTCCCATTTAAATTTCTTATGTCAACCCTTTTATATTGAATCCATGATGGAAAAAGTCATGATGTGGAATAGTATGCAAGAACACCCAGCTTTTTATGTGCAAGATGAGGTGAGATATGAGGTTCTTCAACTTGCTTTTTCAAAATAATATTTTGAAAATTGTATTTCAATATAATTGGTTTTTATTGTAATCTGTGTTTTTTCTGAGTTCATCTATCTATCTATCTATCTATCTATCTATCTATCTATCTGTCTATCTGTCTATCATCTATCTATCATCTATCTATCTGTCTATCCATCTATCCTCTCTCTCTCTCTCTCTCTCTCTCTCTCTCTCTCTCTCTCTCTCTCTCTCAAATTTAAACCATTATTTTGAGACATCCTTAGGCTTTTCCAGACTGCCAAAAGCATTCATGTTATATATCTGCTCTAAGGCAATAAACAATTTGTGTATCCAAATAAGCATTTTCCCCTAAGGCTATTCACTTATTCTAAGGAGATTATTTTTTTTAGTTTTGTTTTCTTTTTGCAAGGCAAATGGGCTTTAGTGGCTTGCCCAAGGCCACACAGCTAGGTAATTATTATTAAGCGTCTGAGGCCAAATTTGAACTCAGGTACACCTGACTACAGGGCCAGTGCTCTATCCACTGCACCACCTAGCTGCCCCAACCAAGGAGACTATTTTTGCTGAAACATCAGTGAATAGTTAGGCAATGATGTTTTTAAGCTTATAGTACATTTTTTTTAAAAAGGGGGGATGGGAGAGAAGTAAGAAGTAAAAACAACAACAAAACTAAACAAGATATGATTTCTAGCATTTAACATGGTGTCTGACACATACTAGTCATTTAATAAATTATTGACTAATTTATTGTTGCTTAAAGTAATGAAATATTTGGGGAGGGCCATTGAAATTAGACCTGGAATATTGGAATATGTACATGGCTTGTAAAATTAGACCTGCTTCCAAGAAAAAAATCTAACAAAGAATCAATGGAATATGTTTATGGCTTCCTAAGAATTCCACTTTGAAGGAAATCCCTCTTTTTGAAGGAAATATTCAAGACCTATCACAATATGATACGATTCTAACATTTCAGTCTTATTTTACACAATTTGATGTAAAAGACTCTTGGTTCATCCTATCTGAATTGTTCACTGCTCCCCAAAGATGACCTTTTCTATCCTGTCTCTATCCTTTTACTTACTGTCCCTATACCTGGAATGGCTTCCGTCTCCAGGAATGTCTTCTCTCTACCTCTGTACTTGTTAAATTCAATAAATATTTATTATTCAGTGATGAACTGTGAATGACTTGGTTGACTACTCTGATCAATTCAATAATCCAAGATAATTCCAAAGGACTCAATCATCTATTTCCAGAATGAGAACTGATGAACTCTTGATTGCAAATTGAAATACAATTTTTTACTTTCTTAATTTTTCTTAATTGTTTTTTGTAACATGGCTAATATAGAAATCTGTTTTGCATTTTATTTGTCTAATTAATATAATACTACTTGCCTTCTCAGTGGGTTGGGGAGGGATTGGAAGGAGGGAGAGTATTTAGAACTCAAAATTTTTTAAAAAAGTTAAAAGTACATTAAAAAACTCCAAACATTTGTTATGAATCTGCTTTATGCAAGTTACTGAGCTGGGCTCTGGAGAGTCAGACAAAAATAAACATTCCCAGTCTTCAGGAAAGTTACACTATATTGCAAGATATAACACATATATGACATGTACAACTTTTTTTTTAGTTTTTTTTTTTTTTTTTTGGCAAGGCAGTGGGATTAAGAGGCTTGCCCAAGGCCACGGCCACATAACTAGGTAATTATTAAGTGTCTGAGGCTGGATTTGAACTCAAGTACTCCTGACTCCAGGGCCAGTGCTCTACCCACTAGCTGCCCCCATGTACAGCTTTTATCAGACTGTTCAATGCCAAGGGAAGGGGGGTGGGAAGGGAGGGTGGTAGAAAAATTATAACTTATAAATTTTCAAATGAATGAATATTGAAACACCACCATACATGTAATTGGAAAAATAAAACAAAATATCAAGAAAAAATAAAACAAAACAAACAAAAAACCAAAATGTGTACAAGTACCAAATACAAAGTAGTTTCAAGAGGGAGTTATTATAACTAACTCGAGATGCTAGTAATAATGATGATGATGATGATGATGATGATAAAAATAGTATCTAGCATTCACTCTATACATACATTCAAATAATGTGTGTGTGTGTGTGTAAGGTAAATTGAAATGAGAAAGGAATAGGTGGTGCAGTGGATAGAATACAGGCTCTGAGTCACGATAACTGAGTTCAAATTCGACTTTAGACACTTGTCACTTATTACCCATGTTACCCTGAGCAAGTCACTTAATCCTGATTTTCTGGCAAAATAAAATATAAGTGAAAAGGAGAAAGAAGCAAATAAAAAAAGTAGGAGGCAGGTGTAGTGGATAGAGCACTGACTCTGGAGTCAGAAGGACCTGAGTTCAAATCTAGCCCTAGACACAACTTAACTGTGTGACCTTGGATAAGTCACTTAACCCCATTGCTTTACCAAAAAAAAAAAGGAGTGAACCTCTATACATTCCTTACCCTCCAATTACATCTCAAATCTTAACTTTTGTGGTCTGTTCTCCATTTCCCCCCCTCCCTTTTTCATTTTGTCTATATTTTTCTATGTAAATAGTTGCTAAAACATTGTCTTCCATCTCAGACTATGTGGTTCTTGAGAGTAGGGAATATATTTTTCCTTTTTTTTATATCTTTAATTCTTGGTGTTGTGACTGACATAGTAGACTTTCTTACCTTCTTTTCTTTCTTGGCAATCAGGGTTAAGTGATTTGCCTAGGACCACCAAGCTAGGGTGACATGTATCTAAGGTTGAATTTAAACTTATGTTCTACTGATTCCAGGACTCTGTCCACTGTGCCACCTTTCTGTCCCACATAGTAAGATCTTAATAAATATTTGTTGACTTGTTGACTAATAAAGTGTATATTCTACAAGTATTTTTTTTAAACTTTTCCATGAGGAAATTGAGAATCAGAGAGGTTAAGTCAGTTTCTCCATAAATGAATTAAGTACTGGAGATGGACTATGAACCCAAATCTCTGCTGATGGATAAAGTTATCATATCTTATTGGTCTCCACCTAGGGTTTCTCAGCTCTGGACCTTTGGAATAAGGAACAATTGAGGAGAAAAAGGACCCTATTCATGGAATTTGGAAGCCTTAGCATTGAGCAGATTTCCCCTATTACTTTTGGAATAAAATTCAGACTGTCTATTGCTGGTCCTCCCTACCCAGTCTGCCTTACCTACTTCTTTACTCTGATCTCCCATCATTCTTCTGCTAGAATCTTCTACTCCAACAAGATTACTCTGTGCTCTGTGCTCTATCATCTGAATATACCTTCTGATTCCTACTTTTTGCTTTTACTGTTTCTCCAACCTCTCCCTGAAATGCCATACCTTCCATTAGTTCAGAAAAAAAAACAACTTATGTGGTTACAGAAATATTCTAAAAAGACTTTGATAAACTGATGAAGAATGAAATGAGTAGTGTTAGGAAAACAATTTCAGTAAATGTCAATAACACTGTAAAAACAAATCATTTTCAAAACCATAAAACCTATGATCAATACAATGACTATTCATGATTCCAGATGATGGAATCATTATTATAGAGTGGTGATGGAATTAGGATGTAGAATGACAACCTAATCACAAACACATATACATGTATTTTTTTTGCATTTTGTATTTTTTTAGACTTTGAGAAAATGTGATTTGCTTGAGATGAATATTTGTCACAAGAAATTTGTTTTCATCTTTTTTTTAAATGGGGTAAGGGTATGAGGGAGAGAAAATAGATTTCTGATAATTTTTTAAAAATATAGAGGAATAAATTTGGGGTGTTAAAGATGTGATATGTTGCATGCAGTTTCAGATGATGTTATTGTAATATTAGTTTTACTTATTACAAAAATTTCTTGAATTGAGAGTAATATGTAAAAGCTTTGGAATGTAAAAAAGTCACATCAAGCAAACTTAAAACAATAAGATATAATGTATATATTATTTTTTATAATATATTATACATTATAATTAAACATATTATTATGTATAATATATTATATCTATCTATCTATATCTATCTATCTATATATATATATATATATACACATATACCCTAACAACAAATTAAGGACTAGTTTATACTCTATTTTCTCCCTGAAATCTTTTTCAAAAGTTATCATGGACAGAGCAATGGATGGAAAGTCAGAAGTCCTGGATTCTAAGCACTGAGCTTCAAATAACTAACTTTGTGACTTTAGGCAATGTGCTCAACATTTCCAGAACTCAAATTATTTCATCTGAAAATGACAAGGTTGACTTAGATGGTTCTAAAGTCCTTTTTGCCTAAATTCTACCTAAACTTCAAGGTCAGCACATATCCATACCTTTTCAATGAAGATTTCCCTGACCTGACTCCTAAAACCTGAAGTGTTCTTTCCCAAGTGTTCTAACTTATCTACCACTTACTTTGACCCTTACTTGGGGGCTCAGTCAAATACAACCCACAGTGAAACCCCCTCGCCCATCTTCTACACTATCATGTAGAAGAAAAAGGAATAGATCTAGGAATTAGAGGATATGGGTTTGAACCCTATCTTCTTCCCTATGATAGCTCATACAAACCAAACAAGCCTCAGTTTCTTCCATTGCCAAAATCAGATGAGGCCTGTAGGATATAACACTTGAGAGGCATTTCCATTTTAATAAGACAACTGAAGTCCAGATGCATGAAGGGAATCTGTCCAAAGATGCATAGCTCTTCCATAGCAGGGACTCCTCATAGATGATCAATATTGTATTTATCTAGCTAGACATTTTGAGATTTATAACTTCCTCATTGTGGGGACTCCTTCTACCAACACAGATTGCAGCTCCTTCACATTTTATGAGTTGCCATATTTGAAAAATTATCTGGTGGCTAACCTTCTGGAGATGAGCCTTTCCAAGTTTAGGGAGTCTGGTCTTTGGATGATCCACAATTCAAAGGTCTATCTTCAGGTCTATATTCAAAGACCTTCTAAGGGGTGGCTGGGTGGTGCAGTGGATAGAGTTCTGGCCCTGGAGTCAAGAGGACCTGAATTCAAATTTGACCTCAGACACTTAATAATTGCCTAGCTTGTGTGACCTTGGGTAACTCATTTTTTTTTTTTGCAAAGCAAATGGGGGTTAAGTGGCTTTCCCAAAGCCACACAACTAGGTAATTATTAAGTGTCTGAGCCCGAATTTGAACCCAGGTACTCCTGACTCCAGGGCCGGTGCTTTATCCACTGCACCACCTAGCCGCCCCTTGGGTAACTCATTTAACCCTATTGCCTTAAATAAATTTTAAAAATTGAAGAAAAAGACTTTCTAGGTTGATAAAGTTGAAAGGAGCAGGGCAGGGAAGGTTGGTCATCACAACAACCCCATGAGGCTCAATTATGCCTATTTTACTGTTGAGAAAACTGAGACAGACAGAAGTTAAATAACTTGTTCAGAGTCACACAGTATCTGAGACTAAATTTAAACTCATGTCCTTCTGAGTCAGAGCTGCCTCAGAGCAAGAGTGAGATCCGTGAAAGCTTGACTAACAACTAACATAGCCTTCAAGAACTCAAGATGACTTTCATGTCATGATGAGGCATTAGAGTAGGATTTTAAGAAAAGATTCCTGTGTGAGCATAGGTAGAAGAATTTTAAGTTGGAAGGGATCTCCAACCCAGATCTAGACAGAAATCTCCTCTACATCATTCAGTTAATCAATCAATGAGCATTTATGAATCAATAATCATTACCAGGCAACATACTAATTGCTAGGGTTATAGAGACAAAAATGAAAGAATTCCTGGCTTAAGAAACTTACATTCTAGGATAAGGGTTCTTAACCTTTTTGGGATCATAGCTCTCAGAGCAGTGTTTGGTGAAGTCAATGGACTCCTCAAAATTATATATTTAAATGCATAAAAACAAAATACATAAGATTATAAAGGAAACCAATTATAAGTGTGTGTGTGTGTGTGTGTGTGTGTGTGTGTGTGTGTGTGTGTGAGAGAGAGAGAGAGAGAGAGAGAGAGAGAGAGAGAGAGAGAGAGAGAGTTCATGGACTCAAAGGGACAGTTAGGTGGCATAATGGATAGGACACTGGTCCTGAAGTCAAAAGGACCTGAGTTCATATTGAGTCTCAGACACTTGACACTTCTTAGCAGTGTGACTGTGGGCAAGGCACTTAACCCCAGTTGCCTCACAAAAAAGTTCAAGAACCCCAAGTCAAGATTTCCTAGTCTAAGAATTTGTGGACATCAAGGTTTTATTTGAAGACATCAGGAAGGAGTAGCTCACTACTGGTCATATACATATATACTTATGCATATACATATGTGTGTGTGTGTGTGTGTGTGTGTGTGTGTGTGTGTGTGTGTGTGTGTGTGTGTGTTAGAGAGAGAAAATGCTGGGAAAACGCAAACTGATGTAGATGTGAGGGAACATGGAGGTATGACTGCTGGCAGCTATCATACTCCAATTGTTTTTAAGACACTTTAGGATATATTCCTGCTTTCATTGTTCATGAAGTATTTTGGTAGAAACTAGTTCAGGGGAGGGAAATAGAGGGGAGAAGGAATGTGGACTGAGAAGTCAATCTATCTCTAGGAGAAAGTGAGGGTGCTACTGGAAGCTTAGTGTTTGTGTGAATGACTCAGTGTGAGGAGGAGCAGAATGAGTTATGAGAATAATTGTGTGTGGAGGTTGTCATAGTTAATCTCAGTGGGCACTCAACAGTTCAATGTGACAATGAGTGTTAAAGTGATGGTGGAGGCTGGTGCATTGAACCCTCCACTAAGAGGAATTGCAGGTGGGAGGCTTAATCCTAATGACTTTTTTTTTCCAGTAGCAATACTGGTATTATGCAATAATGATGAGTGGGCCAGTAAACAGAGAAAGATTTGTACCATTGATCTGAATTGATATTTTCCGAGTTCCCCTCCTGGTTCTCTCCCCTCTTCCCCACCTACACTTTCCTCTCTTCACCCTGATTCTGCTTGGAAAAAGAGCAACAAGAAGAGGGGTGGTGGTGGTGTGGGTAGATCCTATGTAGACTCAGAACTAAACATTTGAATGAGTCCTAGTGGGTTTGTGATCTATATCTATATTCTCTTAACTAGATTCCCATTTCCTGCAGCCTTCTCACTCTGAAGGTGCCTCTGCCCTGTAATCTCCTTATTGGCGACTCTCTAGCCCAGACCTCTAATTCATGGGGGACATCAGTCTTAACTTCCTCTCCCCCACATCTCCTACTACCTCTGTCCAATTCCCTTCCCCCAGCTTCCCTTTATGTGTTGTTTTCCTTTTTAGGGTGAGGGTGGAGGCTGGTGCAGAATATAAGATTTTTGATGATAGAAACTGATTTCTCCAGCCCTTAAAAGGGCTCCTGACATGTCTCTCTGTACACCTATCTATTTCTCCAGCATCTCTCTCCTTTTTTCTTTCTTTGTTTCTCTTTCTTTCTATCTTCTATCTTTTATCTATCTCCTATCACTGATCAATCAATATCAATCAATATCAGTCTTATCAATCTATATATCTATTGCCTAGTTTTAAATCTATTTTTCTCTTATATTCTATTTATAATCTATCTTTTATCCTCTCTATCTATTTACTATCTTTTATAAGTCTCTCATCTCTTTGTCTATCTGTCCATTTTTCTGTTTGTCCATACTTCTCTCTATCCTTGATATGTCTATTCACTCATCCAGGGTTTGAAAGACTAATAAAGACAAAGTATTTGGGTCTATGGGGATAGGGCAAATAGCAGAGAATTCAAGGAGAAGAAAATCCCAAGGCTTACCCGCCAGCTGGTTTTTCACTTTGGTGTCAGCTTCTGAAAGGCAAGCATGACCAATAAAAGGGTGGAGGTATTATAAAATCATAAGGAGGAGGTGCCTGGCAGATGAAGTTGTTCAACCAGAAATGGATTTCCCAGAGTGGGAAGGATATTTTTTTTACAGCTTATTTGAATTAATTGTTGGTGCAGTCTACTCAGAATACTTTTAGGTTTCTTTTTCAAAATTTCTCCATTTACCCTTTCTTTTGCACTCTGTTAGACACCCTATCCCTCCCCCGAATCTGGAGACAGATAACTTCATCTGCCACCTGCCTCCCTCAACCCAGATGTTCTACAACATTCTTCTCTCTCTCTCTCTCTCTCTCTCTCTCTCTCTCTCTCTCTCTCTCTCTCTCTCTCTCTCTGTCTCTGTCTTAAATATTTTCTAGAAGCCAGTATTTCATAAATGTAGTGAGGTAAGATCAAGATATCTGGTAAATCTTGGTGTTGGTATTTCGTCTAAACTTCTTCACGGAAGCCTTGAGATCTACATTTCAATTTCATTTTACAGTTCTTTTAAATGACCCACTCTGGAATTATTGGTGGTTGCACCTCCCCATGAGGCACCTCATTGGTGGTTGTTACTGCTCCATAAGGCACCTCATTCACCAATCATTCTTGTACCCCTCGTTGACCCTGGTAACATCTTTCGAATTGCACCAGGACTGGATCTGAGAAACACAACACCGTACCAATCTACCAGGCCCTATTGCAGTCTTCTAATTCCAATACTAAGCAATCTTTAATAAAAGAAGATAAAATTATAAGTTTACCAAGTTATGAGCACAATATTTTGAACATTGTCAAATGTTATTTGCTATGCCTTCAATTGTATTAAAACACCATCACAGCAGAAAAGATAAATACAAGCTTACCCATATATGCTGCCCCTCAAGTATTTTTCTCTTTTCCTTTGACTTTTCTACATTTTTAGACTCAGAGAAACACCAGAACCTGTTTGTAATAAAAACATTTAGAATTCTCCAAAAGCAGAGCCAGGAGCATATATTGTGATTAGGGCAGGGGTTCTTAAAATTTTGGGTCTCAAGACCCCTTTGCACTCTTAAAAACTGAATACCCCCAAAGAAAATTTGTTTTTGTGGGCTATATTTATTGTTACTGACTATTAAAGGAATGAAAACATATTGATATTATTATAAAAATATACTCGAAAGGGTCTCAAGGACCCTCAGGGGCCCTGCTCCACACTTTGAGATATGAACCTCTAAATTAGGGTATGCTAAGTTTTCAGCTTTGCCTTCCCACCTCTGTACCTATCACACCAGGAGTGAAAGATGTGGATTCAGATCAGCTGATATTTTAAAAAAAACTGAGACTTAAATCTATAATCAACTTATAACTATGCTGGTTTCCAACACCACAAGGATAAAAACAGGACTGACCCTTATTGTCTCCACACAGACCTCTTTTCTCTTTCAAGACTGCTTTTGTGTTCATTTTAACCTAATTTCACCTATTTTAAAAAGTTTGACACTGAGAAGGGAGTACCACTCCTTCCTATAGTCCCTGAAATGACAAGGGATAATTTTGTTCAAGTTTTAAAAAGTTATGACAGAGCAGGAGGACATTAACTTTCACAGTGGTTCCACTTTCTGCTTTCCCTTGAGGTTACTGTAGAATTTCCCTTGGTCTCACTCTCTAAGCAATAATAGATCCTCCTTATGATTTCTTCCATAAATCAGCAGTGTAGAGGAGAAATAGATTGTATGTATACAAAGCTGGAAAGGTTCTTAGAGTCTAAGTGATTCAAACCCTTTGTTTTAGAGATGAGTAAAGGAGGATTCAGGGAACTGGTGTTTATCACCAAAACCACATGTTAAATATCAGAGGTGGGATTCAAACCCAGGTCTTCTGACTCAAAATCCATTCTTCTTTTCATTAGGCCCTGGAGATGAGCTAAAGCAAGAAGAGAGGGGCTAACAGAATGGGAATTCAGGACAGATCCCAGTTAGCACTTTTTTGAAGCAACTGGGTCAGAGTAGGGGTGGCATTGCAGCCTTAATCTCTGGCAACCTTTCAGAACAAGCCTACTTCTGGGTTGAAATGATTTGAGAGCTGAAGAAGAGTTCTCCACAAAGACAAAGACCTGAGAGCCTAACTTCCCAGGTTCTTCCATCTGAGTTTCTCTCTTTGGGGAAGCCTACCTCCTCAGGTCCCAGTGGAGCCTGGTCAAAACCCCGACTCACCTGTTGCTGCCGCCACCTCTGAAGTGAGTCAAGATCCAAAAACCATATCTACTGTTAGACAGGAAGAAATGTGCAGTGGTTGTTAAGGAGACACTTACGAAATTGGGCTAAGGAGGGGAAATGCAGGAGGCCCTAAGTAAATCAGTTAGGGCGTCAGAGAGACCATGAGCTTGTGGAGAGACCAGGTCTGGAGTCAGGAAGACCGGGGTTCAAATTCACGCTAATTATGTAATTTACCAACCCCCCCCAAAAAACAAAAACAAAAACAAAAACAAAAACAAAAACAACAAAACCTTAAGCCCTGGAGATGTAGGGATTTTTACTTGTATTTTTGTATCTCCAGTGCCTGACAATATACCACAGGCACTTAATAAAGGGAGTGGCCAAGGGCAACCTGATTGGTGAGGGGGCTTGAAACTATATCTTGGTGGATTCCTGGACTCTTCCCTTATGGCTTTGTTTTAGCAGCAAAGAACAGACAGAGACTCTGATTCCTTGTAATACCAGCTAACTTTTGAATGGGGCCGTGGATAAAGAACTAGGCTAGGATTCTGCTTCAGGTATTTTTCTAGTTATGTGACCTGGGCAAGTCACTTTTCCTCCATTAGTTTCTGTTGCCTAATGATAGCATCTATCTCCTAGAGTTGTATTAAAAGTAATGATACCTAGTGTTAAATGTTAAGTGTAGTCATTTCTACCTCAGAAAATAGCAAATTGCAAATCAGGACTTGATTTGCTATTTTTGTTGATTGTATAGACTTAAGGAAGTAATTGAGAATACGTTAATCATGAAGATTAAACTAAAAAGGATATTATGACTTTTCTAAGATCTGGTTGTAAAACATTTAGCATCACTACCTGCACTCTTGGTTGTGAGGGTCATATGAAATATATATATATATATATATATATATATATATATATATATATAAAGGGCTCTGAGAAGCTTTAAAGATCTGAAGTAACAACTGTTATTGTCAGGATTATAAATCAATTAGTTATTGTTATAATAATCAAATAGAAGGGTCACTATCTGATCCCTATTACTATTCTGAGACCATGAGGGAAGTACACAGATGAAAAGGAACCCACCAAGACATGGTTGTCAATCAGGTCCTCCTTGGACATGCCCTAATTTGTTAGTGTTCCTTCTAAGATGGGATTTGGACCAGTTTCCACTTGAATACTTTCTAAATCTTGCTGGTTTTTAATATCTCTCTCAATGCAACCCACAAAAAATTGGTTGAGCTACTTATTTAGCTTAGTTCTGACTCCCTGTGTTAGAAATCAGATGCTCCGGAATTTCTAATTTAATCACTCAGAAACCATTTATTGAATGATTGTTATGTGCTAACATTGTGCCAAGTGCTGAGGATACAAAGAAAGGGAAAAACAGTCCCTGCCCTCGGGGAGCTTACTTTCTAATAGGGTAGATGACTTGTATGACAATATAGAACACATGGAAGAGATGGAGGGTAGCCTTAGGAAGAAATGCACTAAGTAACTGGAGGTATCAGGAAAGGCGTCTTTGCAAGGTGATCCTTGGGCTGAATCTTTTTTTTTTTAGGTTTTTGCAAGGCAAACGGGGTTAAGTGGCTTGCCCAAGACCTCACAGTTAGGTAATTATTAAGTGTCTGAGACTGGATTTGAACCCAGGTACTCCTGACTCCAGGGCCAGTGCTTTATCCACTACACCACCTAGCCGCCCCTTGAGCTGAATCTTTTAAAAAAGCTAGGGATGCTAAGATTCAGAGATTAGAAGGGAATATATTTCAGGGATGGGGTATCATACCATGCAGAAAAGATGGGAGATGACAATGAGCATCAAGTAGCCAGTACTGCTGAACAATAGAGTATATAGAAGGAAGCTGATCTATAAGAAGACCAGAGAGATAAGGAAAGAAAGGGTCAGGTTGTGAAGAATTTTAAGTGACAAGAAGATTTTATATTTGATTTCTAGAGGTACTACAGGATAGGAAAACCATATGTCTTTCTTATCCTCTGTTGTTTCTGTCACAATTTTCCATGTGCCCTAGAATGAGTGCCAATTCCTTCTTTCCCTTGCAAAATCTAACCCCTCATAGGTTTAAAAAGGTATTTATTTATAAAGTGTTCATTCCTAATTGCTCTGTTTATGAAGTTTGAGGGAAGGGGAACCAAAGGTCACAAGAATCAGAGCCAGTCCCTATTCCCTGTCTAGGTATTAGTTAAAGAAATTGGGAGTTCTTCCCCTTGGGACTAGGCTTAATGTTCACAACCTTTGCTTTCTTTAATCCTTAAGAGGAATTTAGGGAGTTAGATATGACTGCCAGCAGATTAGCCTCTACTTTGGGCAAAGACTTATGTGTTTAGGACATCCTAAAGGGAGTCAACAAGAAAGGGTATAGATCAGTTAGGGAGGGTATTGGGAGAGATTCCCTCCCTATGAAGTAATATCCTCTCTGACACTTGCAATAATTGGGGATTTTCAATGGAAAAAAAGAATCCATGGAGTAAACTCTACATGATTTTTACAGAAAATACCTAGAGGGCAAAGCCTAGAATGGATGCCTTAAAAGCCTTGATCTTATGAAGAATAGAGAGGAGAGAGAGAGAGAGAGAGAGAGAGAGAGAGAGAGAGAGAGAGAGAGAGAGAGAGCGAGCAGTTGCTTATAGTGGTCATGAATCAGAGAATAAGGATCCAAAATAAACAGAAAGAAAAGATGAATAAGGTGAAGAGTGAAAGAAATAATTTTTAAAAGGACTCAAAAAATAAAATTAAAAAAACCTAATGAACAGAATTAGCTGAAGAGAGGAGAGGAAAGGAAAATCTACTAGATAAACAAAAAGGATAAAAAAATCTATATGAATGTGTGCATATTTATTTATCTATCTATCTATCTCCAAATTAGTAACTAATAAATAAAACCCTAAAAGGAAAGAGATAACAAACAAGAAAATGGGATCAAGGTGAGGGGAAAGGGAAGGGAAGGGATCCAGTAGGAATAGGATCTTCATAAAAATGATTCAAGTAATTAAAGAAACATTTTATTGCATTTATAGTAGAATAGGGAAACAAATCATAACTTGATAAAACTCTTAATTTTAGAGATGAATGAAAGAAAATATAACTTGCTCATAACTTTAAACATTAGTCGATTAAGTGATTCAATAAAATTAGAAAGAATGACACTGGATAAGAACACAAAATCCTACTATGTATTGCTTACAAGAAACATTTAAAAAATAAAAACATACATAAAATACAACTGAAAAGATGGAAAAAATTATTATGCATTAAGTGAATCCAAAAAAGAAAGGGTTACCATTATGCTATCAGTCAAAACAAAAGCAAACTTTAAAAAATAAAAATGGATAAACAAGGAAATTGCATTATGCTGAAAGGAACTTTTGACAACAAACCAATAAACTTATACATTCCGAATAGCTTAGCATCCAAATTCATTAAAGAAGCATTATTTGATCTTTAGGAAGATACAGACAGTAACACAATAGTAATGGGAGACAACTATCCCTTTATCATTTTTGGATAAGTCTAACAGAAAGATAAACAAAAGGGAAAATTTGGAACTGAATGTTTCTGAGAAGCTAGAATTAAAAGAGACATAGTACCTTCTATATAAGACAGAAAAAGGATTTCCATGTTTTTCTGAACCACATGAAACTTTTACAAAAACTGACCATGATTCCAGTAAAGTGGACTGCTCCCTTTTGATCTTTGTAATTTGCCCTTGACTCTGTAAATGTATCGACTCTCTCCTCATAGACATCATGTTTATTGTCTGACCATTCTTATAGCAGCCTTAGATCTCTTAGAGATGTTATTTTTCCTTTCAAGATGACCTTCATGTTCTTAGTTGATTTATAGCTGATGTAATCACATCATCTTTGATCAAAATGGGATTATGTTAAATATAATAATTACTACAAGTTTTTATAAATTTATTTTCCTGGTCAAAGGTTCTTTTTCTTAAGCTATTGTGAAGATTGGAATGGGTCTTCTTTAGACTTTGAAAGAAAGAGGGCAGACCCTCTTAAAAGCTTTGATCCTATGAAGAATATAGAGAAAAGAGAGACTAGATAATTATAGTGGTCATGAATCAAAGAATAAAGATCCAGGATAAACAGAAAGAAAAGATGAATAAGGTGAAGAGTGAAAGAAATAATTTTTGAGGTTTCTTTTTTGCAAGGCAAATAGGGTTAAGTGGCTTGCCCAAGGTCCACAGCTAAGTAATTATTAAATGTCTAAGGCTGGATTTGAACTCAGGTACTCCTGGCTGCTCCAGGGCTGGTACTCTATCCACTGCACCACCTAACCGCCCCAAGAAATAATTTTTTAAAGGAACTCAAAAAATAAACTTAAAAAATCTAATGAACAGGATTAGCTGAAGAGAGGAGAGGAAAGAAAAATCTATTAGACTAACAGAAAGGATAAAAAATCCATATGAATATGTGTGCATTTTTCTATCCATCTGTCTGTCTGTCTCCAAATAGTTGGCAAGAGAGTAACTAATATACAAAAACCTAAAGGGAAAGAGAAAATGGGATCTGACTGTAAAGGAACTACCAAAGAAAAAATTTTTGAATCTGATGGATTCAAAGGAAAATTCTACGAAATTTTAAAAGATCGTTTAGTATCTATGATTTGTGAATTATTCTAAAAATTTCAGAAAGAAAGAACTCTACCAGGTTCATTTTAATCAAAGACTGAAATAAAACTATAGAGTTTTATCATTAATGTGTATTGACTCAAAAATTTTAAACAAAATTTCATCAGACTGTTCTTACAATCATGCATTATGATCATATGGAATTTATCTATGATGGTTCAATGCTAGGAAAATAATCAACATAATAATCTTGAAAACCATAAAACATCCAAAACAACACGATCATCTTGATAGATATAGAAAAAATTTTCATAAAGTATAACTCTGTTATTCTAAAAACTGCACAAAATATAGATTGAGGACTTTTTTTTAGTCTCAAAGAAACATCTCTTTAAAACCAATAACAAGTATTATATATAATAAGGATATACTAGACTCTTTCTCAGTAAATAATGGCATGAAGTGAGGATGCCTACTCTTCTCATTATTGTTTGATAATTCTTGAAATGCTAGTGATAGCAATAAGATGAGAGAAGGAACTAAAGGAATAAAGATGGGTAAAGAAGAGCTAAAAATATCCTTGTTGGCTGTTATGATGGTGTACTTGAAAAAACCCAGAGAATCAGCAAAGATATCAATTGAGACAACTAATGACATCAGCAAACTTGCAGATTCCAAAATAAATATTCAAAAATCGGCAGCATTTCTATAAAATAATAACAAAACACAAGAAGCAATGATAGGGAAATTCCTCTTCAAAAATATATGAAATATTTTAATATCAAGCTCCCAAAGCATTCAAAAGACTTGAATAGATTCAATTACAAAACAATCCTTAAAGAATTAAAGAATAACTTAATAACTGGAAGAATACTCATTGCTGAGGATAATACTACAGAGATTTACTCTTTTTTTTTTTTTTTTTTTTTAGTTTTTGCAAGGCAATGGGGTTAAGTGGCTTGCCCAAGGCCACACAGCTAGGTAATTATTAAGTGTCTGAGGTCGGATTTGAACTCAGGTACTACTGACTCCAAGGCCAGTGCTCTATCCACTGTACCACCTAGCTGCCCCCAAGATTTACATTTTTAATGTTATACCAATCAAATCACCAAGAGAATTTTTTTATAGCTTTATAAAATAATAACAAAATGCCTTTGGAAAAACAAAAGATCTAGGCTATAAAGGGAAGTGGCGAAAAGATGAAAGGACAAAGGGGAAATAATACTTTCAGACTTCAACCTATATTATAAATCATCTGATACTTGTTAAAAAAAATAGAAAGATACGGGCAGCTAGGTGGCACACTGGCCCTGGAGTCAGGAGTACCTGAGTTCAAATCTGACCTCAGACACTTAATAATTACCTAGCCGTGTGGCCTTGGGCAAGCCACTGAACCCCATTGCCTTGCAAAAAACTAAAAAAAAAAAAAATAGAAAGATAGAACAATGGAACAGACTAGAAAAAAGGGATTAAAAAAAGAATTAATAAACCAGTGTTTAAGTAAAAAAAATGTTACCTAGGTTAAAAGCTCCCTATTTTATAAAACTGGTAGAAATTAAGCTTAGAGCAACATCTTACACCACACTTTACAGTACATTATAAATAGATACATTATCTTAATATTAAAGATCATATGATTTAAAAAATGAGAAGAGAGATCATATACTTCTCATAGTTATGGGGAAGAGAAGTATTTTCATTTATTTATTTTTGGTTTTATTTTCCAATTACATGCAAAGGTTTTCAATATTCATCCATTTGCAAGTTTTTGAGTTTCACAATTTTTTGCCACCTTCCCTTCTCTCCCCCTTTTCTATGGAAGAAAATAACTTGGTAAAAGTTGTATATGTACAATTTTGTTTAATATATTTCCATTTTAGTCATGATGTGAAAGAGAAATTAGAACTAAGTGGGGGGATAAAGCATGAGTAAGACAGAAAAAACAAAAAAGAAGTTTTAAAAAGTGAACATATAATATTTTTTGCTCTGCATTCAGATCCCATAGTTTTTTTTTTAATCTGGATGTGGATGATATTTTCCATAATAGGTCTTTCAGGATTATCCTAGATCACTGAAATTTTAAGAAAGGCTAAATTTATCATAGTTGATCATCTCACAATGTTGTTGTTAATGTGTACAATATTTTCTTGGTTCTGCTCATTTCACTCAGTATCAGATCTTACAATTTTTCCATGCTTTTCTAAATTCATGGTTTCTTACACAACAATAGTACTCCACAAACATTATTCCTCAATTGATATCCCCTAAATTTCTGGTTTGCTACTATGAAAATAACATAAATATTTTTGAACATGTGGGACATTTACTATTTTTAAGATCTATTTGTACTATAGACCTAGTAGTGGTATTGCTGGATCAAAGGGTATACACAATTTTATTGCCCTTTGGGCATAGTTCCAAATTTCTTCCAGAATGGTTGGATCAGTTTGCAGTTCCACTAACAGTGCATTACAGTCCCAATTTTCCTACCTCTGAAGAGAAGTATTCCTAACCAAACAATAAAAAAGACTAAAATTGGTCACTATGATTATTTGAAACTGAGAAGATTCTGCACAGTCAACATTAATGCACTTAGGGAAGTGGTTGTACGGAAAAAAATTTGTATCAAATTTCTCTAATAAGGATTTGGTATTGCTTGTCCTTCATTCTCAAAGAAGACCATGACAGCAGGGTAGATGCCATGACAAGTACATGAATCGACTTAAGTGAGGAGGTGCCATGCTAAGTCACCAGCCTCACTTTCTCCTCCAGAGCCATCTGGGTCCAGTGGTCAAATAGAAATCAGAATGACTGGAGAATGGCTTGAATGTGAGACAATCAGGGTTAAATGACTTTGCCCCAGGTCACACAGCTAGTAAGTAAGCATCCAGTGTTTGAGACTGTTCTCCTGATTCCAAGACCAGTGCTCTATCCATTGCACCAACTAGTTATTCCCCAATAAACAAATTCCCAAATATATGAACAAATTGTTCTCAAAAGAGGAACTACAAAGTATTCACAACTACTTGAAAACTGCTCTAAATTTCTAATACCAAGAGAAATGCAAATCAAGGCAATCTTGAATTTCACCTCATACCTTGAAAATTAGGGAGGAAAATGACAACAGTCAATAATGGAGGGATTATGGATTGATAGACACCCTTATACAATGTTAGTGGAACTGTGAAATGGTACAACCACTTTGGAAAGGAATGTAGAAATGTGCAAATAAAATTACTAAAATATACATGCCTTGAACCAGAGACTCTATTATTAGGCTTATACTCCAAGTCATTGTTAAAAAGAAAGTACCTATATACTCCAAAATAATTATAGCAATACTTTTTTGGTGATAATTAAGAAATAGAAACAAAATAGATGCCCATTGAATGGGGAATGGTTAAATATATATATATATATATATATATATATATATATATATAAAATAGTGTGCTGTAAAAATGATGTGGTGATGAATATAGAGAAACATGGAAAGATTTATATGAACTGATGAAGAGTGAAGTAAACAAAGCTAAGAAAACAATATACACAGTAACTACAACAATGTGAGTAGACTTAAAAGTAAATAAAACTAAATTATAAAGACCAGTGGGACTTGAAGGAAGAGTTATGAAAAGAAACTCCTGAACAATTTGATCGAGGTGGGAATCCATAGGTATTACACATTGTATACATTTTTGTATTTAATATTTTCCACCAATTACTTGTAAAGACAATTTTAATATTTTTGGATTTTTCTCAATGAAACAATCAATTATGCCATCTTCCCCCCTTAAAAACCCCAAAACAAACCCACCAAACTATTTGCCATATGGGATGGCTCTTGGAGAAGGGTGGGAGTAGAGATACATGGAATACTATGGAGATCTAAGAAGTAGAAAATATCAGTAAATTTATTTTATTTAAGAGCACAAGTAGAAAAAGGGACAACTGGACAACTAAGGTATGTGACATGGTCAAACCTATGAAGGGAAAGACTTGAGGCAGGTTGGCCAATTAAAAGACTAGGTAATAGGTGAGTTGTGAGATGAGGGAAGTCTGAAATCAAAGGGTAGCTGTGCAAGGGGAGAGAGAGGAGATAGATGGGAGAGCTGTTATGGAGGTAGAATTGACAAGACTTGGCAAGTGATTGAATATAAAGGGTAGTGATGAGGTAAAGAAAAGAATCAGGAATAACTCTGAGATTGAGAACCTGTGTGACCGGAAGGATGATGATGCCCTTGATAGAAATAGGGAAGTTAGAAAACCAGAAGGGGTGGTGGTGGTGGTGGTGTGGTATGGGATGGGGTGGGAGGGGTAAAGACAAATGCTATTTTAAATGTATTAAAATGAAGTTGTTTATAGCATATGCTCCTGGAAATGCCTTTTAGACAGTAAAGAGTGAACCTCAGGAGAGAGACTGAGGGCATAGATGTAGATTAGTGTCATCTACAAAATGATGATCATAGAACCCAAGGGATCTAACAGGGTTACTCAGGAAGGGAAGAGCCCTGGACAGTAATTATTACTCTTCTTCTGCCAGGGATTTTTCTCTCAGAGTTAAACCTTTGTTAACGTTGAGAGACTTAGTGATTAGTTGACTAAAACTAGAGCTAAAAGGTCTCTTAATATATTTAATTCAATCTCTTCATTGTACAGATAAGGAAACTGAACCAGAGACAGGAGAAGTGAGTAGAATTCTGAACTCCTGATTCTTGGTCTGGAATGCTTTATTACACTAAGCTGATAGAGGACAGAGAAAGAAGGGGAGGAGGGGGAGAAAGGGAGGAAGAGAGGAAGAAGAAGGGAGGGAGAGAGAGAGAGAGGAGAGAGAAAGGGAGGGAGGGAGAGAGAGAGAGAGAGAGAGAGAGAGAGAGAGAGAGAGAGAGAGAGAGAGAGAGAGCAGGGAAAAATGAGAAAAAAGGAATAGATGCCCATATACACTCACTTCCCTTTTTTCTCTCTGCTCCTTGGTCTCCCTACTAATGACACTGACTGACTGACTTGCCTTTTTGTCTCTTTGACTCTTAGGATGGCATCTGTCTACCTGTTAGAGCAATGCTCTTGTGCTGACAAGGTCTGGGTTGCCAGTGACCTTGTGGCAGATACCATTGCCTTAATCCTCAAGTGCTTCCTTTGTCAAAAACCTTAGGAACCAGTGGCAGAACAAGACTTGTTCAAGTGATACCCAGGGAACACAAACAAATACAGATATGTAGAAGAAAACTCCCCTTAATTGATTCACCCTACTTCTGGCCAGTCTTCAACAGGGGGATAAGAGGAAATCCTTACTGATTTTCATTTTATTTTTCTAGGCAGATTACATTATTGGTCAAAACTGGGGGTTAGAAGTAGCGAACCACCCTTAGGTGTTATTCTTTTGAGGAGGATGGATTTATTTATTTGCCACAACTGACTTCTGGGTCCAAAAGATGGTACTGAACCAGCAAAGGGCAGCCAGGTGGAGATCTTTTCAGTTTCTGTTTCTGTGAATGATGTGAAGGACTCTACTGGGTGTGGCCCCAACAATTTTGTTGATTGTGGTCCTCTCATGGGAAGATGGCAGGCTTCCACTGACTTATTCTTTTTTTTTCTTTTAACCACTCAACATATCCTGTCTGTCAGCAGCTGACTCAGTATCCATAGTCTTCCAATAGATTAGTCCATTATAATGAAATGAGTACCTGGCCTTGAGGCTGTTGGGCTGGGTACTTAGACTTCTTCCTGTTCAGCTTGATGAGGAAGCTGGATCAGTCTTGTGGCATCCAGAGACCAAAGCCCTTGCTGACTTTCATGGGACAGGAACTGTTGTTGAGAAACTCTTGCCCCATAAGTTTGTGGATGAGATGCAACTCTCAACAATCAGGACCTGAGAGGCTCTGGGCTGAACTGTGGCTATTTAGGAGCTGTGTAGTCTTATGTCACAGCTATAAGACTTAGCAACAGGAGTGGAAGAACTGGGGGCCAAGTGGAACAGGGAGGAAGTTGACAGGAAGGGGGTTCATAGAATCGCATGAGAGTCTATTCCAGATCCAGAAGGTGCTGGGGTGGGGGAATCTCTAACAGGAAAAGCCATGGGGTTATAGATTCAGAGTTGGAAGAGAGCTTAGATGTCATCAAATTCATTTTAATTTATTTTACAGATGAGAAAATAGAGGCAGAAAGAGGTTAAGTGAGTTACCTAGGACCACACAGCTTGTAAATATCTGTGGCTGATTAGGATACTAAGTCCAGAGCCTTAGCCACTGTATAGAACAGGACTCAAAGGAAGACATAGGCCTTCTAATGCAGGGTTTTTCAAGAAGGTTTGTGCCAGAAACCCTGTTGGGCTTTGATAGTTTCCAGAGTGTCTTTGCATCTAACTTGTATATGCTTACATACTCAGAGAAACTGACTGTTGGAACTTCTCAGGTTAATATGATTTTAATGATTGCACTCCTACAGTCCTTATAAAACCACCTTTATTAATGCCTCCTGAATGCATCGGAGCATAGATATAGTGTCTGCCTTCTGGACACCTATGATTGAAAACATGCAATGTGTAGAGAAAAATTTATTTATTTTTTTATTAAACTTTTATTAATATTGATGAACCTAGCTTTATGTGGTTCAAAACACTTACCATAGAGATCAGGCTGACCTCAGAGACAGGGAAGCTAAATACTTGTAAGGAATGTTCAGATCACACCCAAGTATCATTTTGCAAAGCTTTCAATTTGGGTTCTCAAAATAAAATTGACTAATTTGTTGACATACATCTCAAACTGATCTTTTCTTGAAGACCACTTACTGCCTAAGTGAGGGCAATCAGATAAATGTCCTTACACCCTTATCTGAACTCCATTTCATATGACAACAACAACAAAAGGCCTAAGTCTCCCACTGCATCTAGTTGTCCTCATCTATATTTGGTCACTGGATCTAGATGATTCTGGAGGAGAAAATGAGACTGGTGACTTTTTTTGCACAGCCATCCCTCATTTAAATTCAATTCATTTGCATGTTATGGTATCACGTCTCAGATGTCATGATCCTCTTCAAAAATGAAGGACATATAACAGCAACAACACCAACAACAACATTATATAACCTCATAAAGAATGGATTTCCTTCTCTATCAGATGATCTCATAAATTTCTTTCTAAAACTATTTCAGATAATTGATTTTTATTCTTGTCTATCAATCACTGTGGCAGTGGTAGGCTCTCCCTGGTGGTCAACTCAAGTGAAACTTGAAGGTTCTACAGATCACGAAAGCTAAGTAAGTCTTTGTGATTTTAGGAAGGAGGATAGGTGGGACCTGACTCATACAGGATCAGACTAAATACAGTGAGAACCTCTTGAATATCCTTGAGTTCAGATTAAATGTGGTCAAGTTCCTAGATTAGGAAACAGTTATGATTGAAGATTCTGGGTATTCAGAAAATTAGTTCAGATAGTGTTAAACATGAACCAGGTTTTGGAAGGATTTGCATGAACTGATGCTGAGCGAGATGAGCAGAACCAGAAGAATATTGTACACCCTAACAGCAACATGGGGGTGATGATCAACCTTAATGGACTTAATGGATCAGGCACAATTTTGGGGTATCTGCGATGGAGAATGTCATCTGTATCCAGAGAAAAAATTGTGGAGTTTAAACAAAGATCAAAGACTATTACCTTTAATTAAAAAAAACTTATCTTATATAATTTTGCTATCTCTTATACTTTATTTTTCTTCCTTAAGGATATGATTTCTCTCTCATCACATTCAACTTAGATCAATGTATACCATGGAAACAATGTAAAGATTCACAGACTGCCTTCTGTGGGTGGGTGGGTGGGGTAAGGGGAGGGAAGCAAGATTAGGAGAAAAATTGTAAAATTATAAATAAATAAATAAATTTAAATAAAAAATAATTAACCAGACTTCCTTGATCCAAAAATGAGTAATAACCTTGACTTGATCAGTCCAGGGCATATATATAACTGCTAAAATTTGTTTAAAATTAGATTGCTCTTGTCCTTTGGAAGAGGTTTTTCTATCTTTTTTTTTTCCTCCTCAATCCTCCCATAGAGCTAGTATGTAATGATAACTGTTTTCAGTTACCATTTCAATCTTTTTTTTAAGATATCTGAGTCTTGTCTTGTCCTGGTTAACTGATCCGAACCATTCTAGCTTAATGAGAGAAACATATTCGGTAGGCAATAAAGTGGACTTTGATGAGACTTCCACAGAAGTATTTTAGGAACACAGAGTCTTCTTTACCTTGATGAACAGTTAGTTATTCAAAAAGACTTTGTTAAATTAGTAGCAAAAAGGGAGCTTAGAAGGTTGGGGAATTTAATGAAGTCTTGTACCTAAAATAGTTTTCCAAGCTATATATCAAATAATGAAAAATTACTTCCTCATTTGATTAAATTTTCAGTGGGAGATAAGGAAGGAAAACTTTGTTATTTTTTCTCTCTATCTTTGTAACCCTAACTAGGTTGGAGCTTGCTGAGATAAAACAAAACAAAACAACAACCCCCCCCCCCCAAAAGAAAATCTTTTCATTGGTTTGTAGAAATTTTTGGCATTATTAAAGAATTAGAGACTGAAATGTAATATCTTTACTCTAAATTTCCAAGTTATGGATTAAAGGGTTTCTTTTTAAATTTAATTATAGTTTTATTTTTCTCAATTACATGTAAACAAAATTTTTTAAATTATTTTTAAAAATTTTGTTTCAAATTCAAAGCAATTTTATATAGTTTATACATGTGCAACAGTTATGCAAAACATTTTCCTGTTAGTCATATTGCACACTCAAAGCGTTTCACCTATTTTTCCAAACAGATAGTATTGAAATTTATTGTTCTTTAATGATAGATAGAATTAACTACTGAAACCATTTGGTTCTGGTGATTTTTTTCTTAGGATGATTTTTTTTTCATTTATGGATTTTATAATTTATTTTTCTAAGATAGGTTTATTCTATTTCCTCTTTTGGTAATCTTGGTAATTTATATTTTTATACTATTTATCGATTTTATTTATATTGTTAGATTTATTAGTGTATAATTGGACAAAATAGGTCCTAATAATTGCTTTATTTCATTAGAGGTAAATTCACTTTGGTAATTTGGTTTTCTTCTTATTTAAAAAATAAAATTAATTAACAGTTTATTCATTTTTATTGCTTTCTCCATAAAATCTAGTTCTGAGTTTTATTTATTAGTTCAATGACCTTCTGACTTTCACTTTTCTTAATCACCCCTTTGATTTTCAAGATATTCAATTTGGTGTTAAATTGGGAATTAAAAATTTTTCTTTTTCTAGGTTTTTATAATTGCATCCCCTATTCATTGATCTATTCTTTCTCTATCTTATTAATATATGCATTTAGAGATATAAATTTTTTCTTAAGTACTGCTTTCACTGCATCCCATAAATTTTGGTATGTTGTCACATTGTTGTCATTCTCTTTATTGATGTTTCTATGATTTGTTCTTTGACTTACTCATTTTTTAGGATCAGAACATTTAATTTCCAATTAATTTTAATCTTTCTTTCCAGAGTATATGGGGTATTTAAGGAGGACTAGAACTTCTGGTGTGAGGCTTGCCAAATTCTTTTCAGGGCTGCTCACTTATGTTTGGTGTCCACCCATTCCCCCAACTTCGAGAAGCTGTAGTATGCACTGTGACCACACTCTATTAAAACTTCTCTTGGCAAAATGAGATAATGAGAACAATTATTCCAAGGGCCATGAAGGCAACTGAAGCAGGTACTGTGGAGCTTGGCCAGACATTGAAGATGCCTAGGTCAACCAACTGCTGTAACCTGGGTCATTGCCAGTCATTTTATCAATGAACTTTGATTAATCTGGAAGAGGGAGTGAGGATGATGACTTTGTGCAGATTTGCTTGACTTAAATATGATTTATGTGCAAGTCATCACACCATGATGTCTCGTCCTCTTTGAAAATGAAAGATGAACAACAATGTTTATTTTCATGGAATTTCATTGAATATATTTTTATTGCATTATGGTCTGAAAAGAATGCACTTATTATTTCTGCTTTTCTGCATTTTGTTGTGAGAACTTAATGCTCTGGAATACAATCAATTTTTGTGAAGGTCCACATAGTTAGAATTTTATTAGAAAATAATATTGTCTGACTGAAATGGCTAATAAACAATTGTCCAAAAAGATTCTCATATTCCTCTTCTCTCATTGAGATTGAAAAATAAATAAAAAATCCTTTACAATCCTCTTTCTCTACAACCCCCAAATTCTAGTGCAGGTAACACAGACCATGCCTTGAGAATAACTGCATTGGTGAACTTCAGGCTCTCTCAACCCACAGACAATAGGGGGACAAGGGAGGCCAACTGGTTGTAAAAAGATTGCAGTATTCCCTTCGATGATTCTAGGGTCAGAATCCTGTTGCAATGCCCATAAATAGCTCTAGGTCACAATGCTAGGGCCAAAAAGAGTGATGCCACTTAGAGTTGTAGTGAGCAGGTAAGACCCTTGTGGTTCCAGGGTAGAGAGGTCTCACAGGACATAAGGACCTTAGTCTCAATTCTAAGATAGAGGGGACCACTAGTAATTGTGATTTCGGTCCTAGTTACAGTCCCAGAGTCAAGAGGAGTACTACCACTGTGTTTATAGGGGAACAAGATCCATTCCTGAGTAAAGACCAGAACAGTCCAGAAGAGCACCTATTCTTAGAGCACACTACCTTAGAAGCACAAAAAACTTACAGACCCTAGTACTAGTTCTGAAAAGAGAAGCAAGAAAATCCTAATGCTTGGAATAGTGCTCTCTCCATTCCAGGAGCAAAGCCCAATTTTAATATAAAGTTAAAAATCAAGAAATCAGTCAGAAATGGTCAAAGGATATGCAAATGCAATTTACAGATGAGGAGATCAAAGCGATCCATAGTCACATGAAAAATTGCTCTAAATTATTACTTATTAGAGAAATACAAATTAAAGCTTATCTGAGGTACCACCTCATACCTCTCACACTGGCCAATATGACCAGAAAGGATAATATTCATTGTTGGAAGGGTTGTGGGAAATCTGGGACACTAATACATTGGTGGAGCTGTGAACTCATCCAACCTTTCTGGAAAGAAATTTGAAACTACGCCCAAAGGGCAACAAAAATGTGCATACGCCTTTGATCCAGCAATACCACTACTGGGTCTATACTCTGAAGAGATGAAAAAGGGTAAAAACATCACTTATACAAAAATATTCATAGCAGCCCTGTTTGTGGTGGCAAAGAATTGGAGATCAAGTAAATGTTCTTCAATTGGGGAATGGCTTAACAAACTGTGGTATATGTATGTCATGGAACACTATTGTTTTATTAGAAACCAGGAGGGATGGGAATTCAGGGAAACCTGGGGGGATTTGCATGAACTGATGCTGAGCGAGATGAGCAGAACCAGAAAAACATTGTACACCCTAACAGCAACATGGGGGTGATGATCAAGCTTGATGGACTGGCTCATTCCATCAGTGCAACAACCAGGGACAATTTGGGGCTCTCTGCAATAGAGAATGCCATCTGTATCCAGAGAAAGAACTGTGGAGTTTGAACAAAGACCAAGGACTATTACCTTTAATTTAGAAAAAAACTGGTATCTTATTGTCTGATTTTGCTATCTCTTATACTTTGTATTTCTTCCTTAAGGATATGATCATCACATTCAATTTGGATCAATGCATACCATGGAAACAATGTAAAGATTGGCAAATTGCCTTCTGTGGGGGGGTGGGAGGGAAGTAAGATTAGGGGAAAATTGTAAAACTCAAAATAAATAAAATCTTTATAAAAAAAATAAATGACTTGTCCAAAATAAAAAAAAAAGAAATCAGTCAGCAAAAACTACAAAGAAAAAAACCAGATTAAAGATGACAGAGAAGATCAAGGCACAAACTCAGAAGAAGACATTGAATTTAAAACAGCTATCTGCAAAACTTTAAAGGAAAATGTGAATTGGTCTCAGGGCTACAAAGCATTCCTGGAAGAGCTGAAAAGAACTTTTAAAATAAAATAAGAAAGATAGAGGAAAAATTGAAAAAAGAGAGGAGAATGGTAAAAGAAAAATGATGAAAAGAGTGAACAGTTTAGTAAAAGAGACAACAAATATTGAAGAAAATAATACTAATAAAAACATCACAACAGAATTGGTCAAATTGTAAGAGGCACAAAAATCCACTAAAGAGAAGAATGCCTTAAAAAATCAGAATTGTCCAAATGAACAAAGACATATACTTTTTGTGTATTTTTCACTGAAGGAAAGAATTCCTTAAGAAACAGAATTGGTTGGGTGGCTGGGTGGGGCAGTGGATAGAGCACCAGCCCTGCAGTCAGGAGTACCTGAGTTCAGATCTGGCCTCAGACACTTAATAATTATCTAGCTGTGTGACCTTGGGCAAGTCACTCAACCCCATTTGCCTTGCAAAAATCCTAAAAAAAAAAAAGAAACAGAATTGGTCAAATGGAAAAAAACAGAAAATTTCACTGAAGAAAAGTAATGCTTTAAAAATTAGAATTGGGCAATTAAAAACTAATAACTTCATGGACAGCAAGAAACAATAAAACAAAACAAAAAATATGAAATAAAAAAGAAAATTTGAAATATATCAATGGAAAATAACTGACCAGGAAAATAGATTGAGGAAGGACAATTTAAGAACTATTGGACTATCTCAAAGCCATGATATATATAAAAAAGAGTCTAGACATCATATTTCAAAAAATTATCAAGGAAAACTACCCTGATATCTTAGAACCAGAGGGTAGAAATAGAAACTGAAAAAAAAAAAATCACTGATTACTCCCTGAAAGAGATTCCAAATAAAAACTCCCAGGAATAGTAAAGTCAAATTCCAGAGGTCAAGGAGAAAGTACTGCAATTCAAATATCACAGAAACCACCGTCAGGATCACACAAAATTTAGTAACTTCCTTATTAAAGGATCAGAGGGTTTGGAATATGAAAGGAAGTAGGATTACAAGTCTGTTTACCAAGATTAGTCTACTCAAAGGATGAATGAGATGATGATTCTGCTTAACTAAATTTATTCAACTTTTATGACATTGAAGAAAGTATTAGGATTATGATTTTTTCTCTAATCTTCATGACCATAGCAAACTTGTTTTCCTGTTAGAAAGTGAAGTCTCCTGATGCCAGAGACTTACTCAGTTTTATCCCTCTGACAATGATACAATGGAAAAAGTTTGTCACTAATCTGACTTCTACCTCTCTTTATATAGAGTTGTGTCACTCTTTAGATAAGATAGTAAATGAGGAGAATGTCATTGAATAGAGTAATTTTGATGAATTTCCTCTGAAACCAGTTTTCTGCTTCTATAATTTTTCTTGCTGTATATGAGAATGTTGGACTTTACTGAGCCCAAAAGTGAGGGTTGTGGGGAAAATGTTTATTTAACCTATATTAATATTATTAAAACCAACTTTATGTGACTGGAAAATTGTTGAATCCAAATAGCTTATTATAAAGGTCAAGCTGACCTCAGAGATTCTCCAGGGAAGTTGGATGTTTGTAAGGAATGCTTAGATTACGTCTAGTTCTTCTTTTGGGTTCACTCAGGGCTTGTTTTAGGTTTCCAAATAAATTGACTTACCTGCTAGCCCTTCTCTTGGAGACTACCTACTACCAATCAGGCAAATGTCTTTAGCTCTTGAATGAAATCTATATAATGAAGCCTCACAAAAATTTGTGGAGGGTGTCTTCTTTTGACTTTTCTTTTCCAAATGACCTAATATTTTTTTTTCCTAAAACTATTTCAGATGGTGTGGTTCATTCATGTGACTAACACATACCAGCAGTGTGGGTGGATAGACTCTTGTCCTCTGTGTGTCTTTCCTATTTCTTTAACTCGTAATCCCTCCATAGATTATAATGATGATGGTAATAGAATTTATGTAGTAAGCACTGTACATTTTACAAATATTATCTCATTTGATCTGGATTTATGAGAAGGTTGGTTTCACAAAGATCTTATATGGATACTGAATGAACTGATGCTCAAAGACCCAAAAGATATAAATTTGAGTTCTATTATTCATCCTCAAGCTGGATAAATTATTTACAGTATCTGAATCTTACTTTTTAGACTGTAAAATATGAATTATATACCTGTTAGAGATGTTGCAAGGGGGAAGCATTCTTTAAAGCATCGTGTAAATATAGGTTGTTCTTATTATTCTTGAATTACAAAGATCTGGTATCTTAGATCTTGTGACAGAATGAGTATACCCTGGATTTTGATCAGAAATACTTTAATTATGAGAATTATTTGTAGATCCTTATAATTTCGAATGAAAAAGAAACCTTAGCAACCATCTAGTTCAAGCAACACCATGAAAAGAATTCTCAGGAAGAAAATCTGATAAAGTCTACTAGAAGACCTCCAAAAAAAAGCGGAATTCATTGTCTCCAGAGACAACCTATTCTATTTATATAATTTAAAAAAAATGATTATTCCCTTAAAAACATTTAAATATATATGAAGAGTTTTGAAAATTACCATCCAATAAATTGCCTTCCAGTGCTACATATAGTGTTTTCTGAGCTCAATCTAAGACAGTGTTTTCTGTCTTTGAGTCTAAAATCCTAGAGGGTAGAGACCTTGTTTCTCTCTGAACAAGCTTTGGCCAGTAAGGGGACATGAAGATCATCAAGGAAAGGATTGGGGCTTGTGGTTCAAGGATAATAATACAGGGAAGAGATCAGTTCTGTGGTAGTTGACCTAGGTTTCTCCCTTCTGGTGGCAAGATCGACAGCATCGTTCTTTCTTCTTATAATCCACAGAACAGGCATGGCAGACGAGAGCTCCGCAGACTCTGTGGAGATCCAGAGCCCTCTGAGTAAGTAGAGGTCAGTGAAATCAGGGGAGAAAGGAGAACAGGAATTTCTGTTGTTCTGGACCTAATATGGTCCAGATACCAAGGAGGGGATAGTTAGTATGAGATATATATACATATATATATATGTATATATATATGTATATATATATACATATATATATATATATATGTCAGAATCCTAAGTCATTCTTAGAGGTTATTCTATCTACTTCCCTTTACCGAATAGACCTAGCCCTTGTTTGTTTGAGCATTGGGTCTCTCTTTTTCCTTTTCAGGATTTCCAGATACCTTTTATTGTCTCTTTTCTAATATTTTCCACTCCCCAAATGTCTTCATATCTCAATTTTTTTTCATTTATTGAAATTTACTAATATATTCTTAGTGGAGGTGGAATATAGCTTGATCATTCTGTCAAAGAAATTCCTTTAGAGGAGAGAAACCCATGAATCAATTAATTGCTAGGGTATATAATCCCATCCACTTTCTGGTTCCTTTCATTTTCTGTCTATCACTTATTGTCTTCCAGCTTAATCCTTTCCAGGAATGACTTTTTGAAGCCTAGAGCTAGAGCTGGGTGTGAGCAGGATATGATCCAGGATGAATGTAAAAAAGTATAATCTCTTAGTGCTGCTTGTATATACTTTCTGCTCTTGCATTTCCCACTGCCTTGAAATGGGAAGGGGAAGAACACTGGAAGTATGGAGGTCTTAGAAGGACTCCTTTTGCCCTTACCTGCATTTATATCTTCTAGACAGGCGACCAAAAACCTTGCTACAGAGTACACAGAGCCCAGGGGCCAGGGAAGAGAGATGCTCAGTCTTTTGCCATAGATTGTCCTTCTCCCTAGAAGGAAGGGACAGAGAGAATTAGAATGAGGAAGGAAGGACAGAAAAACAGAGGGGAGATGCGAATTGAAGTCTGACAGTGAATTGGTAGGGATGGCAAAGAACAGGTGGGGAAATTGAGAGCTGTACTGGGCTACTTAAATATGCACATTTCTCAATGTCCTACTCAAAATCAACTTCTTCCATGAAGTCTTCCCTGATGATTGAATCCAAAGGATGCATCCTCTTCCTTGGAAATTCTATGCTACTTAGTATCTGAATTGCTTCCATTTGACAGTACATATATAGGTTTTCTTCCTAACTAGAGTAATAAGCTATTTAAGGACAGGAACTATTTTTTGAGGGACTATTAATGTTTTCAAAGTTGAAAACTTAAGCCTTGTCTCCTCTATAAGGCTCTTCCCAACCATTCACATTCGTAATGAATTTCCTTTTCAGAACTTATCCAACATTCAGAACTAAATTGCAAAATTTAGCATCATGGCATAGTGGTTAGAGAGCTGGTCTCAGAATTAGAAAATCTTGGGTTCAAGTCTTGACTTAGACCCATACTAGCTCATTTGCCCATCTTGGGCAAATCAAGGCCTTTCAGTGGACTAGGAAACTCTAAGACAATAAGTTATAGAGAGGATGACAATCTACATTGATGGAGGGAGTTTCCTTATTTAGGAGTTCTCTACATCAATGAAATCCTAAATCCAGTCACTAACCCTTCCTCCTAAATCCAGAATGTACTATGTGTTTATGTATCAATGTCTTTGTTCCCTTCCCAAATAGATTGTAAGCTCTTTGAGGGCAGAGATCAAGCCACATTTTTTTTTATATTGTGCCTACCACATAGTCATAGTAATGCTTTGCAGGACATATCCCCAAAATAGTTGTTGATGACACTGGTGAGCAAATACTCCAGAGCCCTGACTTTCCACTGAGACCGACACAGAAGATGTGGTGATTGGGAAGAGTGGCGGGCACTACTAAAGACAAACAGATTGGGTCTTCCTACCATTTATGTCTTCTTTCATCCCTTCCATGTTCCTTCTCACTCCCAGAGGCCACCTTCTCCTCTCATGCTCCAAGTCCTAGTTCTATTCCTCCCATACTCAAACTCCACCCCCTCACTGATGGGATGTCTCCCAACCCTTACCGAATCAGCTCCACCATACGCCTCTTCATGGCTCGGACCAGCTCCTGCTGCTCCTTGAGTTCCTGTTGGTGCTGGTTTTCTCTCTTCTCATCCTCTTGTTGTCTTTGTTCCAGCTCTCCCCTCAGATGGGCCTGTTGCTCTTCACATCTGGATAGGGAGAGGCATCTGGAGTTTGAGTCAGGGAGGAATTATTTCTTGGTTTATGAAAATCTTGCCAAGATAACATAGATGAAGAAACTGAAACCTAGGGAGGTGAAGTGATTTTTCTAAGGTTATCCAGCTAATATGTGTCTGAGTCTTGAATCCAGATTTTCATTAAAAGGGATCTTTGGATAGTTCAAATCTTAAACTGAGCATATCTGAAAACTCATTTTCTTTCCCCTTAAACCTATCCCTTTTCAAAACTTTCTTTCCTCGTTATGCACCCTCACCCCAACTTTCCTCTGGCATTCCTCCTGGAATATATTCTAGTCTCACTTCTATTTTAAATCTCTTGTTTACTTTCAGTGTTGCAAGTCACCTTCCACACGAAAGCTTTCCTGATGCTCCTTCACTCTGCAAGTACTGCTAGTTTCTTTCCCCATAAAATATATATCTTGAATTTATTTTGTATCTCTTTTGTGCATACTTATTTATATATGTGCTTTTTCTCCCAATAGAACCATTACCCTCTTTTGGGAAGGGACCTCCATTTGGAGGCAGAGAAGTTTCATTTTTGTCTTTTCATGCCCAGGTACTTAACTTGTGCCTAGCAAATAGGTGCCTAATTAGTGCTTTTAGATTAATCAGTTGGACTGTCCAGTGGGCTGTCCATCTAATTGCATGCCATAGTCTTGACTATAGGATGCGTATTTTTTTTTTTTTGGTGTGAACTTTTGGGCTGATAAATTTTGTGGTGAAACAGTCCTGTAGTATTCTAGGTTGAGATAATCAGTATAATATCATTTGCAAATCTCTATTTGGAAGTTCTAAACATATAGAGAGAATATCTGTCCCATCTGAACTTTGTCAAGGAACCTCCCAACCCTGTGGTAAACACCTGTGGCAAGCCTTTACCTCCTTGTTTTATTTCTCAATCGATGAAGGTAATTAGAAGATTGTATAATAAATTAAAGCCTCTATATTTAAAATATAGTCATTTTATATCATATTTTATACCAATTAATGATTTTAATAAACCAACAACAACAAACACTTAAATCTTATATTCCTGTGCTATTTCTTTTCCACCATTTGTGCTGCCTTGAAGATGTTGTCTGGCAGGGGAAAATCATTTAATAAAGTTTCTCTATTCTCTTTTCATTTTTTATTTTTTTTCTATTTGAGATAGAAAGTAGGTATCAGGTTGGTAGTTACTGACATGATCTTGATCACCTTTTTGGGGATAATAATATATAATTTCCCTTCATCATCCCCCATAATGGTATCTTCTCCTCCTCCCCTTTTCCCTTTCAGGAAACTTAAGTTAGTTTATCAGTGCTTTCAAAATTTCAGTTCTTGTTGTAATTTCTATTGTTTGGGGTATGCACAATATTTTCTTCAGACAGGTTTTCCCTTCCATCAACTTTTATTTTTTGTGTGATGTGATATTACTTGAAACCTTTTGTCACCTTTCCTATAATATTTTGCAAAGACGTTTTAATGACATATAGGTATCATTCTGAGTTTCCTAGGGTCTTTTTACTGTATTAGAAGATCAATTATTTATGACTGAGTTTCTTTTTGGCTTCTATGTTGAGGCAATTGCTTTTTACCAGTTAAATATCTGTAGGAAATGGTGATAGAGTTAATGTCTTTCTTTTTATTCATTTTCTATTTCAGGGTCAATGCCTCTTTTAAATAGGTCAGGCTGAAACAATAATATTTGGATACATACCTTTTTATCTTTATTCTCTATTCTAATCTGTGATTAATCTTGGCCTTTATTCTAACTTAGTAGGTGGGTTTAGTTAGTAGATTAGAAAAAATATAAGATGGCTTTCAATTCTGTGTGTCCTTCACCCCACCCCACACATTCTTATCTTCTTCTTCTGCCAGATGGCTTAAAGAGGATACTAAGAATGCTGTCTGTAGGTATTGTCTTATCTACTGATATTCCAAATGTAAGATTCCACTAGAGGAAATGAATCATATAAATATCTGCATTCTTGGTATGAATAGGTCCAGAAGACATAAGGAAACTGTGGCTTAATGGAAGGATTACTGGTTCTCCTTGGAGAGGCAACCAAAGGAGTAATGAGTTGGCTTCATCATATGCCCAAGGGCAATAAGAAACAAAACTTTACAGGACTTCTGGCCATTGCATTTGTACTGCTTATGAAGAGCAAGAGTAAAAGATCATTAGAGTTTGTGTGCCAACTTCTGCTGCAGAAGAGAACTTCTATGAAAAGCTTGACAACTTCTTCTAAACCAAATCATTATATGCTGTAAGATTTAATGATATAATTGTGAAGATAGACACAGGGGAGGATGATGAAAAATATATTAGTAAATATGTTTTGGAATTAAGAAATAGAAGAGGTCAAAAGTTTTCAGACTACTCAGAAGTAAAATTAATGTGTATAATTAATGTTTTCTTCAAGAAGGGATTTGAAAGATACTAGAAATAGCAAGCATCTAATAATACTGTAAAGTTGAAATGTATCATATCATAAAAGACAAAAAATGACTATTTACCAAATGTAAGGGTCATTTATGATATATGGAATGCCCTTGAAAAGTAACCAGAGCATGAGCACTTCCAGAAAAGTCTACAAATCTCAAAGTGTTCAAGTAGCGGGGAATAATAGGATACAAATTATCAAATGTTTCATATTGTTGGCTTTACATGTGCTTTTGGGGAGATCATTTTCATAAATTTTCATAGTGTTTTAACAAGAATTTGTTTTTTGAGAGTATGTTTCTTTCAATATACTTGATTGGTAAACATAATTTTTGGAAATATTAACTGATAGTTGTATAGTATTTCAAGATTTGAAAGGCATATTTCATATTTTACTTCCTCTGATCTTCACAACAATCCTGTGAGGTAGGTATTATGGATGTTCTTGTTATCATCACCCCCACTTGACAGAGAAGGAGACTACACAGTTCAGAGACTAAAGTCCATAGTCACATACTTAGCAAGGTTTTTTTGGTTTGTTTGTTTTTGGTGAGGTAATTCGGATTATGGAATTTGTCCAGGAACACACAGCTAGTAATTTTCAAATATCTGATGCTGGATTTGAACTCAGATCATCCTGACTCCTCACCAAGACACCTAGTTGCCCCACTAACAAATTTTTGAAGCAAGATTATAACCCAGGACTCTCCTAGCTCTAGATTCAGAACTCTTCCAACTATTCCATGTTTACTCTTAGAGTAATCTTTTTAGCCCTAGTTTCTAGCAAGAGGAATCATTCATTATGACTATCAAACCATTTTTAGTCATGGAGAATTTGCTGATTGGATCAGTATTCATTAAAAGATATTGCAAACTATAACATTGGAAGGGAAGAGTTGGAGTCCCAGATCTCCTAATTACCTTCTGTGTAACAGGCAATTCCCTTCCTCCTTCAGGTCTGTTTCCTTAGCCATAAAATGGGGAGGTGGCAGTGGGATTAAATAATTTCTGAAGTCTTTTACAGTTCTAACATTGTATGATTCTATGAATAGGTGAATTTGCTTCCCTTCCCAGCATGAATCATCAATATTTTCCAATACTGACGCAATGGCAGGGATTGGCCGGATGTTTAGCTGATGAAACTTAAAAATTAAAAAAAAACCGTAAAAGTGTGATGAGTGTGAATGACTATTAAGAAGGCAGCCAATAGAAATATGTTGATTGACATGTTGCACGTTGACTGAGCCTAAATCATAGTTGACTGAGTTTTGCTGGCTGCTAGACTTCCACTAGAACCCTACAGGCATGATGGAGTGAGCCAAGACTGTTGATGATGTTTGAAGGGAGAGAGAGAGAGAGAGAGAGAGAGAGAGAGAGAGAGAGAGAGAGAGAGACAGAGAGAGACAGAGAGACAGAGAGACAGAGAGACAGAGAGACCATAAGACAGAAATGGAGGGGAAGGCAGAGGGGGGGATCCACAGAGAAAGAGGAAGGGAAGGGAGTGAAAGAGAGAAAAAGGAAGGGAGAGATGGAGGAAAGGAAAGAATGGAGAGAAAGGAGAGAAGAAGAAGAAGAATCAAGAGAGAAGGCTAGAAGAAAGAGGAAAGAAAAGAGAGAGACAGAGACAGAGAGACAGAGACAGAGATAGAGACAGAGAGTGAGAGAGTTAGACCATAAGACAGAAATGGAGGGGAAGGCAAAGGATTGAAACATAGGGAGGGAGCCCACAGAGAAAGAGGAAGGGAAGGGAGTGGAAGAGAGAAAAGGAAAGGGAGAGATGGAGGAGAGGAAAGAAGGGAGAGAAAGGAGAGAAGAAGAAGAAACAAGAGAAAAGGCTAGAGAAGAAAGATGAGAGGAGAGAAAAGGGGGGAGGGAGAGAGAGAGAGAGAGAGAGAGAGAGAGAGAGAGAGAGAGAGAGAGAGAGAGAGAGAGAGAGAGAGAGAGAGAAGAGAAACTGATAGTCCAGAGTACACAGAATGGGAGGAGATATAGAGATGAAAAGAGAATGGTTTTGGTTCTCTGAAACATGCTCTTGGGAAGTTAATCCATTTAATCATCTGGAGATCTTGAAGTCCCTTCACCTCCCTCACCTTAGTTACCTTTTCAAGTTACCTGAACAACCTCTTTTCCAGTTCTCTCAATTTCTCCTCCAGAGTTATTAGTAGCTTCTCCTTCCTCTGGAACTGTTCCTCAGTCCTGTGCAGACATTCTTTGAGGTTCTGTGAGATGAGGACATCAAATACCCATACACCAATGGTTGGCTTTAGGGAGAGATATGGGAGAGGGCAGCAGAAGGCCTAAAGTTGGGAAGTGGCATGACCTGCTAGGTGGCTGTTGTCTGCTGGAGAGATATCCCAGGTGATCATCATCAATTGGACATTCAGTTATCATCAGCTACTGAGTTATCCCTGTGGCAGTCATCATGTCTAGGGTCAAAGTTTAGGCACAAAATACCTGTTTTATCTTTGATTCTGCCCTACATATATTTTGTGAACCCAGAGGAGACAATTTCTAAAATGGGGAAAGAGAAGTTATTAAGATCAAGGTTTGGGATGATTTAGTCTAGAAAAGAAAAGACTGAATGGGAGTTAAATAACAATCTTGAAACCCATGAAAGTTTGTCTATTTTCACATCTAACAGGATAAAATGAGACAGAAGGCAGGAACTTCAAAGACTTAGGAATCAGGAAGAATGAGACAGTCACAAAGACAGAGATAAAAACACAGAGATCGAGTCAAAGAGGTAGGGGGACAGAGAGAGAATGAAACCAGAGAGAACTGAAAAAAGTCCCATTGGTTTGGGTGAGAGGCAAAAATATAGATGGAATGATTTCTGAGTTCTTCTTACCTTGATTACATTATCAGTATCTCTCAGGTTCTCTTTCTTTTGTTCTCCTTCATTAAGCATCTGTCTTTGAAACTTCTTATTGTGGCTCTCCTTTATTCCTAGACCTTGAAGGATCTTGAACTCCCCTTGGACTCTAGGGATCTTATCCTCTCTTCTGCTTCCTGCCTCTTTCTCGAGCTTTTCCCCCAAGGTATTTGGTATGTGTTTTGGAGTAGATTTGTGACCTCTCCCTCCTCTTTTGGGAAATTTTGGTACTTTCTGTCCTTCTAGTCCCATCTGCTCACCTCTGTCCTCATCACTGATGGATGGTTCCTTCTTAATCTGCCCTGTCTTTGGAGACACCTTTTCCTCTGCTCCTTGTTTCACGAGACTGAGATCTGCCTGTGTTTGATTCTTTGGAGATGTACTCATTGGTTCAGTGAACCCTCCTCCTAGAATCCATACTTTTTCTTCTTTTCTTTGATGTATCTGTTCTTGACCTGGCTCTTGCCTAACCTGAGGGGACATGGGTATCTTGGTTCCTGAGAGACTTCCTTGTTGCTGAAGGCTGGAGTTTTGTCCCTGGGACATCTTTCTAGTTTCCCCAAGCAAGGAGCTTAGGTGTGGGAGCACTTCTAGTCCTTTATAACCCTCAAGTGACCCTTGACTTATGATGCTTTTAGAATCTTCCATCTTTTCTGTCAGGGATTCTTGTATTGCACTATTAGGTTCCATCAGACAGAGCCCCTTGGGATCATTTCCTTGGGGTTGGAGGTCACAGTTGGCAAAGAATGTTGGTGACTCCTTGGACTGGACTCCTTTGTTTGTTAGATGTGTGACTTGGATCTAAAAGAAAGTCAACATATAAGTGATTATATTTCCATACCAAACTCCTTAGTCAGCTCTAGATAGATCTGAACATCCTCAGATTATTCCATCTCCCTAGGTCTTCTCTTCTCTATTACTCTGCCTCTGCCATCTTTTCCCTTTTTTAATCTCCCAAATGCTTGTGCTTAACCCTCTTTCCATTCCTTAGGCTACCTAATTTAACCTAGAGGAAAGCTCACTGGATTTAGAGTCAGAGAACCATAGTTTGAACCAATGTTATCACTTATCTGTATGACCCTGAACAAATCTCTGAGATCCTTCAGCTTGTTTCTTCTGTGAATTGAGGGAGTTTGATTAGATCCCTTTCAATTCTAAGATCCTTTGCTGAATTACTGTTTCTACCCTATCTCCCTAACATCCTATTTTCCTATGGATGAGGGTATCATTTTCCTCCCACATATCCAGACTTCCAGTGTCATTCTCACCTTTTTATCCTCTTTCACTCTTCACATCCAATCTGTTCCCAAGGTCTTTTGATTTTACTTATGTGGTATCCTTTGCGTGCTCCCTCTTTCCCCTTTGACAGTGCTCCACCCCCAGCAGATCTTATCACATGACTTCTGGACTGTTACAATTCCCATCCCAGTCCACATTCCACTCAACTGTCCAAGTGATCTTTCTAAAGGTCTGACCATGTCATCCCCTACTCAATCAAATCTATTGGCTTCCTATCACCTCCAAGATCAAATATAAAATTTTCTGACTTTCAAAGATTTTTATAGCATGCCTTCTTCCACCTTTCCAATCTTCTTTCAACCCTTCCCATGAGCCTAGTACTCTTTGATACAATGACATTGACCTCCTTACCATCCCTTGGATAAAATACTTCATATCTCACATTTCTCTATTTTATAAATTCCCTGGTTTCCTTCAAGTCCCAGCTAAAATCCTATCTCCTATAGGAAGTCTTTCCTCTCCTTATTTTGAATGCCTTCTCTCTGTTGATTATTTCTAATTTATCATGTCAGTATAACTCATTTGAACATAGTTGTTTGCATGCTGTCTCCCAATTAGACTGTGAGTTCCTTGAGAGCAGGATCTGCCTTTTGCTTTAATTTGTATCTTTGTGGCTTGGTACAGTACCCATCAAATGGTAAGAGATCAATAATTGTTTATTAACTTTCTGACTGTGACTCTATCCTCATGTGACTTCTCAGGACCCCAGGACTCTCTTTCTTTTCTGTCTTCTAATGTCTCCATCACTCCTGAGCAAATTCTCGCTTGTCTTACTCATCCTAGCTTCTTGCTTCCAATGTTCACACATCCAACTATCTGAGCTACCAAATCATCTCTCCTGGAATTTCCAGCTTCCTTACTGCTCCATCTACTGGACACAATGGAGAAAGGACAAGGAACATGCTAATATAGGGACATGGGGCAGTACCTCCTCCTCTTGAGGTTGTTTTGTCCTTAACTTTTCATGCATTATGCCGAGGTCCTGGCATCGTGACCTGAAAGGATTGAGGCAGAGGAACATCTATTTCTCCCTCTAGCTTTTTATCTGGCCCATATCTGGCCTACATTAAGAGTAGACCAATGTAAAGATGATGGGAATTTAGGGGAACAGGGGAAAAAAGACATGTAACTAGAGTGTTTGCTTGTGTGTGTGTATGTACAAGTATGTCTGAGAGTGTGTGTGTGTGTGTGTGTGTGTGTGTGTGTGTGTGTGTGTGTGAGTTTGGGGGGGAAGTTGGGAGGGGAAGTGGAATGGGGGGAAGAGGAATTGTCTACTCCCTTCAGTGGGGTCTTCCTTCTCTATTTGAAGGTCACTTACTCTGAGAACATAGGCCAGCCCCCATCGAGGTCACACCGTCGCAGTTCGAGATCAAAAGTCACTCCATTCAGAACATAGAGAGCTTCTAGGATGTCCATGCTGAGCTCTGGGCACAGGAAAGGGCTTTGGTTCCCATACCACTCCCTAAGACAATCACATCAGCTCAGACACCAACTTTTGGTCCTCACATTCTTTTTTTTTTTGGTCCTCACATTCTTAATTCTGTACTACCTCCTCCCTCTCCCCACAATTTCCCTCTCAAGAAATGAATTTCTTATCTAATTTCTTTTTTCTTTTTTTTTGGGGGGGGTGGAGGTGTTTGCAAGGTAGTGGGATTAAGTGACTTGCCCAAGGTCACACAAACAGGCAATTATTAAGTGTCTGAGGTCAAATTTGAACTCAGGTCTTCCTGACTCCAGAGCTGGTGCTTTGTCCACTCCTATCTAATTTCTCAAGGGGAATTTCTCTCCCTCTAAAGTCTGTTCAAGGAGGGACCTCAGAAGCAGGTCATCCAGGTGTTTTATTCCTTATTCTGATACCTCCTTCCTATTCCTGCCCCCCCCCCCCCCATCCTGGCTGCCATCTCAGTTTCTTCTTCCTTGGACCTTGGCCTACCATTACTCTTGAATGAACTGAGCACTATGGATCAAAGGATAGTGGAAGGAAAGACTGAAGTTAGATTTCATGAAGAACTTCCCAGAAATGGGAAAACGAGAACCCACACAGTGGGACACAAGAAAATGAATGTAGGGCAGAGATCATTTCCTGTATTATTATATTACTAGTTCATCCTTTTGCATATTCCCCTCTCCCATGCCTCCATGTCCCCAACCATCCCCATGATAACTAGTCATTTAATCTTTTGATGTTATATTATATGAAACATCCCCCCTACATTCTCTCTCTTTTTAATTTTTTTTTATTTTTGTAGGGCAAATGGGGTTAAGTGGCTTGCCCAAGGCCACACAGCTAGGTAATTATTAAGTATCTGAGGCCGGATTTGAACTCAGGTACTCCTGACTCCAGGGCTGGCATTCTATCCACTGTGCCACCTAACCACCCCAACTGTGCCACCTAGCCACCCCCCCTCCATTCTCTTTATGAATCAGATATATATATATATATATATGTATACATATATATATATACCCCACCTATGTATGTTAAGTGTGTGTGAATATATATATATATTCAATAGATAAAGAAGATATATATGTAGATATATTGACACCCACATTAGACATACATATGTATTCACATATGTGTATGCATGTATATACTCACATACATATATACATATACTTGCATATCTCTATCTATATATATGCATATCTTATATTGCATATTTGTGTGTATATATATGTATAATAGATATATACCATGTTGTAATGGTATATACACATTAGATTTATATGCACATTGGATATCTATTACACAATGTGGATATGTCCATCAACACACATATATCCAGTTGAAATGATGAAATGTGAGGGGGCAGAAGTGGTGATTGTTGACCTGATGTATTCAGGGTCCAGGAGACAGAGCTGCAGCGTGTCAGCCAACCGTCTATGGGCTAGACAGAAACGGATAAATGCACGTCCTCTTCCCACAGTCGTCTTCAGCTAAAAAATAATAAAACCTTGGGTGAGGTGGGAAGAGCCTAAGGGAGTAGCAAGGAAGAGGTAAGGAGGTTCCTGAAGAGCCAGTGAGGACTTTAAAGAGTATATCTGACACTAGAATATAAAGGGAAGAATCTGAGATAGGGAGAGGAAACTTGTGGGGGAAGGAAAAGGAGGGTCTCAGGGAGGACTGAGCTAAAGGGGCAGAGGTTGGGATGGATGCTGGAAGAAGGGAGGGGAAGGAACTGGAGGAAGCCTGGGGAAGGAGCTATGAGCTGGCACAATGTGGAGGGATAAGGGCAGAGACTGCAGTGTTGGGAGATAAAAGGATCATAGGAGGAGAACTGAAAGTGACCTCAGAGGACATTATGAACAATTACCTCATTTTGCAAATGAGGAAACTGAGGGTATGAGAGGGTCAAGCTGGATTTCAATATTAAAGGGATAGTATATGTTTGTGTGCTGAGAAATTAAAGCTAACAGCTCAGGGAGAGAGAGAGAGAGAGAGAGTGACACAAAGACAGAGAGTTGGAGAGTGACAGAGACAAAGAGAAAGAGAGACAGAGAAATACATAGAGAGAAAAAGAGAGAGACAGAGAGACACATAAAGAGATAGAGGCAGATACAGTGAGATAGAGAGACACAGAGACAAAGACGCAGAGAGACAGAGACAGAGAAAGGGACAGAGAAAGACAGAGACAGAGATATACAGAGAAAGACATTCAGAGAGAGAGAAAGAGAGAGACAGAGAAAGGGATAAAGACAAAGAGAGACAGAAACAGAGAGAATGAGAGACGAGACACAGAGACACACATATACAGAGACAGAGAAAGTCTTCAATGGGCCGCAGCATGAATGGGAGGCAAAGGTATATTAAAGGGAAACATGAAAACCAAGCTATCTGCAAAAGCACTGGTCATGGCAGGTATAGTTAATTTGACTGTCTCCCCTCTCTTTTCTACCTATTACTGATGCTACCTTGTCCAGTGTATTGACGAACCGAATGGCTTCCATGTCTCCACCATTCCTCTTCAAGGCCTCTGAGAAGAAGTCCCAGTAATCTTTCCTGGGTCCCAGGAATCTCCTCCGATCTTTCTGATTAAACTGGGACAGAGTAGGGGAGTGGGAGTAAAGCATGAAGTTTTTCCCTTTAAACCCACAATCAGACCACAATTAGTTTTTGGACTCATCCATTCTTATATTCATTCATTCATTTTAACCAATTAACACCTATCCTGTGCTGCCTTCTAGAATCCTAAAGTAAGATTCTGGCTAACTAGGTGAAATTGAGGATGATCTAATAAGACCCAGACTTAGGCATCGTGACTCAGAGCTTTTCCACCACACCTTTATTAAAGAATATTAAACTGATTGCTCCTACACCTATCATATTTTCCCTTCCCTGCTCTTTGTTATAGACCATCTACTCCCTGAAGACAGGGACTGTGTTGTTTTTCACTTTTCTTTCCTAGTGCTTATTTATTAGCATAGTACTTCTTATTTTTCACCTTTGTGTTTCTGCTGTTTTTCAGTCGTTTTTAAGTTTTGTCCAACCCTTTGTGATCCTTTATGGGGTTTTCTTAGGATCTTCTTGGAGTGTTTTGCCACCTCCTCCAACTGAGGAAACTGAGGGTTCAGTGACTTGCCCAGGGTCACAGTAAGTGTCTGAGGCCAGATTTGAACTCATGAAGATGAGTCTGACTGACTCTAGACCTGTGTTCTCTCCACAGCATCACTGAACCACCACTCATCTATTAGATTGTAAACTCCTTGAGGATAGGAATTATGCTGTTTTCTACCTTTGTTTCCTTAGGACCTTTTAATGACCTCTCCAGCCCTCCATTAGATTGTACATTCCTTGAGGATAGAGACTTATTATTAAAGATAACAACTAAATGATACAAAAAAAGTAGATGAGGTCCTTGAGGATGCAGCAGCCATAGGATGGGGAGGGTGTAGGTGTGTGAATTATATTTAAACTCTATTGTATTTTGAATTGAAATTCAACTATTATCTTGATTGCAAAAATGGTTGTAGATTGTCTTAGAATGATTATGACTATTCATAATTCTTACTGCAGATATCACCTTTTAAGAACTAAATGCTCAGTATGGTTATTTTAATCCAATCTAATCTATACTGGGACAATTGGATAAATTTATATTATTAAAAAACAAAAATCAACCAAACAAAAAAAAGAAAATGATGTAAACAATAATTTCAAGGTAGTAAGATGGTTGGAGGAGGTATGGAGTGCTTATACATCATGATCAAGAAATACCAGTGCAGCACTGAGATACATAATGCTAAGATTGCCATTGGATTGGGCAGATCCTTTTTGGAGGTTATAAGATGAGCCTGCATATATGTATTTCAATATGCCTTAGTAAAGGATGATCTACACTGATAAGATCATTGATTCACCAGAGTAATGAGGGAGGTAGGCATCAAGCAGAAAGAGCACTAACTGCAGGAAGAAGACCCAAATTTAAATTCTACCTCTGATGTTTGCTACTTCTATTACTTGTATTTGATTTCTTCACCTATAGAATAAAGGTGTTGGACTTAGTGGCCCCTGAGATGGCTCTGGGTTTATCTTACTATAAGCTTTGCATCCCTAGCACCTGGGATTGTACCATTCATGTAAGAAAATAAATGTTGAATTGAAAATTGAAAAACAATGGGAACTATTCCCTGAAAATCAAGGACCTTGAAGACAGCATGAAATCATATATGTAGTCCTAGAAGGGACCTCAGAGACCAGCTTGACCAACTCCTTCATTTTATAGATTAGGAAACTGAGGTCTAGGTAAATAAGAGATTTGCCCAAGATCACACAGGTAGTAAATATCAGAAGTGAGATTTGAACCCAAACCTCTTAAAGCTTATTACAGGAGATCATTTAATCTCTAGCACAGAGGGAAAACCTCCCTAACTCTCTGGGCAGGGAGAGGGGTCATTTTGAGGAATTGGGGAATAACTTCAATGACCCATCTTTGCTGCACAATCTACCTGTAGTAAGAGCTCCAAGTAGCCACAGAATCCGTGCAATTCAGCGCTGGCATCTGTTACTGGTTGTTCGTGATATCCATAACCCTGAAGGATAGCAGAGATGACCTCTGTAGAGAGGAAAATGGACATTTGGGCAGTAAGATAAAAAAATGGACTAGATTCATCTTGAGTTCTTATTTCATTTTGCAAATCAACCAAGAAAACCTTAGAGGTCTTACTTACTTTTGAGATCCTGGATAACTCTTAGGATGGTTCTATCTCTTTCCATAGTGACTCTGAAATGGAATGATTCTGAATGGAATGGTTCTTCATGATTTCTATTTTAAAGTTACTCAGACTCTTCCAATCTTCCTTAACCCTCTTACCATCTAACCTTTTAAAAATTTTATCCTAATTAGGACAAATAAAGAAATTAGATAGGAAGTAGATAAATAGAATGAGATATTTTTATCTGGTCAAAATTTATATATAAATAGATAATTACATATACATTCAAATTTATATAATATCAAATAATATATAATACCTCCAAACATGTATGTTTATGTGTATTACATACACATACATATATATGCAAGCACACATACATAAACACATTACATGGATGAGTATACATATCAAGTAATTATATATATATATAAAGTGTATATTTTCTTTTGACAATATACATTATTTGAAATTCATGGATCATAAATAATTTTACTTATTAACTTATATATTCATTTGACTTTTTGGTTGGGATTACTATTAAGTTTATTCTAAAAACTATTTAAAGAGAATTCCCTTCTTTTCACCTTTATTTGACATAGTTCTAGAAATGTTAGCAATAGCAGAGAAGTCAATTAAAGCAGAAAGAAGAGGCAACATTATCCTTATTTGTAGATAACACAACTTGCTTAGAAAACTCTAGAGAATAAGCAAATATTAATTCAATAAAATAAAATGATCAGTATTTCTAAATATAAATAATAAAACCCAGAGGAAAGCAACAAGAAAATATTATATAAAATAACTAAAAATACATAACCTAACAATTTACAAGTGTATGCTCTAGAATTTTATAAATGTAAATAAAAAGTAAGCTTTACAGAATTAATGCTACACCAATCAAATTACCAAAGGGGTGTTTTATAAAGCTAAATATGATAATTATAGAATTTTCTTGGAAGAGCAAGAAGTCTAGACTCTTGTGGAACATAATGAAAAGAAAAGTAGTAATGAAAAGAGGTTAACATTTCCAGACCTCAAATTATATTATAAAGTAGTAATTTTCTATTATTATACTATTTAGTACTGGTTAAAAAATAGAAAAGTAGACCAATGAAACAGATTAAGCAAGAACCAGAAGCAACCAAACTCAATAAGTCAGTGTTCAATAAACCTGGGAACATAAATTAAATTAAACAATTAACTTCACCTGAAAAGTAGATTGGCAAAAGGAAAAAAAATAATGTTTAGACCAACATCTTAACCAATAGAACACTAACACAAAATGAATGAATGTCTAGAGTATAAGAGATCACATCATTTAAAAAAATTAGAAGAGGACAAAATCAGGTACCTCTCAGCTATAGATAGGAAGAAAATACTTACCTGAACAAGAGACAGGAAAAAATCACAAAAGATAAAAGATAATTTTGATGACATGAAATTCAAGAGTTTTTGAATTAACAGCATCAATGTAGCAAAGATAAGAAAAGGAACCATTAATGTCAGGAGCAGGGATTGAACACGTGACTTTTTAATCACTTTCTTACAAGAATCTATTGTCAATACTTCTACTAGGTCTGTGTCTCAAAAAAGGTCATACAAAGGGAAAAAGACCCACATGTACAAAAATAGTCTTAGCAGCTCTTTTTTGTGGTGGCAAAGAATTAATTGGGTAAAGACTAAACAAATTGTGATATATGAATATAAAGGATTATAATTGTTTGGTAAGCAATGATGAGCAGATGGATTTCAGAAAAACCTGGAAACACATGAATTGATGCTGAGTGAACTGAACAGAACCAGGAAAATATTGTACACATTAACAGTAACACTGTGTGATGATCAACTATGATAGACTTAACTCTTCTTATCAATATAGTGATCAAAGATAATTTCAGTCTTGTGGTGGAAAATGCCATACTCAATCAGAGAAAGAACTAAGTAGCCTGAATGCAAATCAAAGCATACAATTTTTGCTTTAAAAACTTTTTTTTGGTTTTTCTTTCTTGTGGTTTTCGCCTTTGTTCTGATTCTTCTTTTATAAAATGAGTAATAAAGAAGTATGTGAAGCATGATTATGCATGCATAACCTATATCAGATTACTTCCTTTCTTAGAGTGAGGGGGAGGGAAAGTTGGGAGGTAGAAAACTTTATAAAAATGAATATTGAAAACTATTTTTATATGTAATTGGACAAACAAATAAAGAAATAATACAAAACAAGAGTGTGCTATCCAATATATTAAACATTAAGACAAATATATATATATATATAAACTAAGAACTAATTTTCAACAGATAAGTGGACAAGGTTATAAACTAAAATTATCCAAAGAAGAATTGCAAAGCAATAACAGTGATATGAAAGATTACTCCAAATCACCAGTAAAAGGAGATATTCACTAAAAAACATCTTGAAGGTTTCACTTAAGAGTAAGTTAGTGCTGGAAAAGTTGTGGGAAGACAGGCATGTGTACACACAGAGAGTGGGACTGTGAGTTGATCCAATCATTCTGAAAAACAATTTAAAATTAAGTTTTAAGTCACTACAATGTCTCTCTCTTCTTTTATCTAGAGATCCCAGGGCTAGGTTAAGGTCCTAAGGAGGTTGAGACAGAAAAAATATTAGTGTGTGTGTGTGTGTGTGTGTGTGTGTGTGTGTGTGTGTGTGTGTGTGTGTGTGGTAGCAAGGAACTGAGAACAAAGAAGGTGTGAATTAAGTAGGGAATATCTAAATAAACTGTGGTATATGAATGTAATGGGATATTATTATGTGACAACAAGAAATGACTAAGAATTCAGGGGAACTGGGAAGATACATGTGACCTTATGCAAGCAGAAAGTAGGCAGAAAATTACAAAAGATTTTCTTTTCTTTTCTTTTTTTTCAAGACAGTGCGGTTAAGTGGCTTGCCCAAGGCCACACAACTAGGTAATTATTAAGTATCTGAAGTCGAATTTGAACTCAGGTACTCCTGACTCCACGGCGGTGCTCTATCCACTGTGCCACCTAGCCACCCAACAAATGATTTTAACAATGAAAATAGAAAGAACAAAATCAACAACAATAATAAAAATGTTATCAAATGCTGCATAATTATAATGATTAAGCTTGGACTTTGAGAACACTGGAAGGAAAGGGAACACACACTCATTAAGCACTTTCTATTTACCCAGCACTTAACTAAGATCACAGTTGATAAGACATACCTTCTTCTCTTCATGGTGAAAGGACTATGAAAATAGAATATTGTATGTGCTGTGAAGGTTGAAATATTGCTTAGTTCTGTTAAATTTTTCTCTTTCCTCTTTAATATTTGTCACAAAGGATGACAAGCCAATGCATCTATTTTTATCCTAGTGGCAATAGGGAGCTATGGAAAATTTTTGAGTGACTTATTCAAAACTGCTTTAGGAAAATTATTATTATTATAATTATATTATTATTATTATTATTATTATTATTTAGGTTTTTGCAAGGCAAATGGGGTTAAGTGTCTTGCCCAAGGCCACACACAGCTAGGTAATTATTAAGTGTCTGAGACCAGATGTGAACTCAGGTACTCCTGCTACGACACCTAGCCACCCTCTAGGAAGATTATTTTGGCAGTGATGGGGAGGACCAACTGGAGGTGTGAGAAACTAGAAATAGGAGACCAATTAAGAGACTGGTTGATTGGTTCTTGTTTTTTGTTCTTTGTTCTTGAAGAGGATCAAAATAACATCACTATATCAGAGTCAAGTTACAATGCGCCTGACTGATCAGAGCTTAGAATGCTCTACCATACATTGGGCAGAAAAGGCCATGTGAACATTTCAGGTGATTTTCTGAATTTGCCCACGTTTTTGAGAAATGCTTGCAATAGCTCAGATAAGAAGGGATGGGGGCCTGAACTAGGGTAGTGACTTCGTGAGTGAAGAGAAGGGGGGAAATGGGCCAAAATTGTGGAGAAATAATTATCAAAACTTATCAACTGATTGACTATGGGATAGGGTTAAAGAGAAGTACAAAATCTAGGAAGACTGAGATTGGGAACCTCTGACCACAAGGATGGTGTTGCCTTGGAGAGACACAGGGAAGTTTGGGAAAGGAGCAAGTTTAGGGGAAAAGATAGAGTTTCATTTTGGACATTTTGTTGGAAATGTTTAGTAGCATGTTGGGACCCAGGAGTCAGAAGAGGGCTATCCTTGACTGTATAGATCTGGGAGTTATCTACAAAATGATGGCAATAGTACTTATGGGAACTGAGATCACCAAGAGAGAGTCTGTAGAGAGAACTGTCCAAAGCTGAGCCCTGACAGGGACATTAATCTTTGGGGGCGGGGGGACCATAGAGGATGGCACAGCAAAGAAGACATTGAAGCTCTTTTTCAGGTCTTCTTTCTGAATCTTGTGCTCCTATTCCTATGGGTCTATTTCAGGTCCTCAGCTCTCTCCAGGGTTTGTTTAGCCTTTAGGTGGGTATCTCAGTTGAAGGGGCAACTAGGTGGTGCAGTGGATGGAGCACTGGCCTTGGAGTCAGGAAGATGGGAGTTTGAATCTAGTCTCAGAAACTTGACTCTTACTAGTTGTGTGACCTTGGGCAAATCACTTAACACTCATTGCCTCACATCCAGGGCCATCTCCAGCCATCCTGATATCTGACCCAGATGATTCTGGAGGAGAAAGTGATGCTGGTGACTTAGCACAATTTTCCCTCACTCAAATCCAGTTCACATGCTTGTGGCATCAGCTTCCTAATGTTATTGTCTTTTTCGAAAATAAAGGACAAACATTATCATTAATCTCAGTTCAGAGCTGGACTGTATGAAGTATTCCCTTCCCCCTGGGGAAATCAGTCTCCTGGGAACAGTCATTCTCAAGACATACACTCATCCCCTCCTGATCCCTAGCTGAGTGGAAAGTGTGATTTATTTCAAGAAAATGGAGAAAGAAGCAAAGGGAGAGAGACAATCTAGGAGATGGAGAAATAGAAAAAAAGACTAGACTGGAGGGAGGACTCCTTGTTCTTTCATCAATTCTTTCAGAGACTCAAGTATAATTCTAGTCTGCTCCTAATCCTCAATTCCTCTCATCTGTAAAATGGGGATGAAAGTAGGACCTATATTTCAGGGTTATTAAATGAATCAAGAGATAATCATTTTAAAAAAGCATTACCACAGTGCCCAGAACCACTGTATAGATACTTATTCCCTTCCCTAATCCTTGTAATATCTTAGGACTCCTTAGGATCTAGGGTTACCATTGAACTTGGGGAGTCATGGAGTCCAATGTGGGTAGCCTGCCTTCAGTCATGGAATGACATGTTAGGAAAGTGCTAGACAGTATCTTAAGAGCATTGGTTGAAGGAACTAGAGATATTTAGACTGGAGGAGAAAAGATTTTGGTGAAGACATGATCATTGTCTTCAATTATTAGAAAAGCTGTTACAAGAAGAAGAGATTTATCTTTTTTTGTTCATCCTCAGAAGGTAGAACTAAATAGAATAGATTGAAGTTTCAGAGAAGCTGACCAGGAATCAGGGTAAGAATACTTGCTAACAAATATCTATTCCCTCAGCTAGGATGAGCTTCTTTGGGAGATAGTGGGTTCGTTTCACTGGAGGTTTTGAGTTGAATGGGACTTTGCAGAGGGAAGCCTTGCTCAGAAATTCCTGCAAGAATGGAATCTCCCTGAGTTCAGGAGCTGTTTTGTTTTAGGCTTTGTATTTCAATCTCACAATGCGGATGTATAGCAAATGCTTGTTGATGGATTGATTCAGATACTAGTTGGACTTAATAATTTCTGAGGTTCCAAACAAATTGCTGGTACAGGTATTATAGAGTAGTAAAAATATCCCTGGGGGAACCAAAGGACAAATGGGAGAGGAGGTCCTGTAGGTAACTGGATGAAGAAATCATCAGATTCTGGCAATCATGGAAATCTCTCAGCCTCTCTCAGTTCAGTCGTTAACCCCCCCCCCCCCCCATAATCCTCCTCAAAGAGTTGTCCTGGCTACTCACCCAGGAAGGATCAGAGCGGTCAGTGTGTGGCATCAGAGCTGGAATGTCTTTGTGTGTCTGTCTAGCCCTTGAAGCCTTGCCTGAATTTTTCTGTCTGAACAATGACTCATGTCTAGCACCACCCAGGACCTCTAGGAGATGGGGGGGGGGAAACTCCCAAACCTTCAGTGGGAGAGAACTAGAGGACCAAATTTGGGGAAGGAGAAGGAGCAGAATGATGTCAAATTTTAGTGATAGGAGAAATAGCTTCAGGGGAAGTTTATTTTCTGAGTTTAGGAGAGTAGGTAGAAGCTTCGTTTCTTCTTCTGTTCTATATCTTGTGAGGCCTGACTATGAAACTAGGGTCTCCTATTTAGGTATCTGTGTGTGTGTGAATTATTGTGTAATATTAGTTTAAAATTATAAATTAATAAGGTTATGTGTAATCTGGGGCTCTTTCTCTTTCTCTGTGCTTCTGTTTCCTCATCTATAAAATGAGGAAACTGAACTAAATAACTAAGGACCCTTTCTATGTAAATCAGGTCGAGTCAATGAGCACCCACCATGGGTCAGATGAGGCTACTTGGCTCCATAATTCAGATTACTGGGCTTGGAATTAGGAAGGCATATCTTCCTGAAGCTGTAATGACCCTGGACAAATCACTTAACCTCTTTGCCTCGGTTTCCTCATTTGTAAAATGAGCTGGAGAAGAAAATGGCAAGTTACTCCAGTATTTTTACTAAGAAAACCCCAAAAGGGTTCATGAAAAGTTGGATATGACTGAAATGACTGAACAACAACTACATATGCCATTTCCCAATAGATAAATGGTCATAGGATGTAGATAGACAATTCTCAAAAGAACTATGAACTAACCACCATGGAAGAATGCTCCAAATCTCTGCTAATAAGAGAAATCCAACTCAAAACAATTCTGAGGTTTCATCTCACAATGTACAAAATGACAACAATGTTAAAAGGGTTGTGGAAGAATAGACACACTTATACATTGTTGGTACAGCTGTGAAATGACACAATCATTTTGTAAAGCAATTTGGAATTATGCAAATAAATTGCCTAAAATTTTCAGATTTTTGAGTCACTGATGCCACCACTGGGCTCAAGGAAGCCATTGATAAAAAGAAAGTCCCCATATACTCCAAAATATTTTCAGTAGCATATTTTTTGGTGATAAACGAGATATTTTTAGCAGCATATTTTTTGGTGATAATCAAGAATTAGAAACAAAGTAGAAGTGCATTATTTGGGGAATGAGTCTACAAACTGGTACATGAGTAATGGAATGCTACTATAAGAAATGTATGTGATGAATACAGTGAAGAATGGAAAAGATGTATATAAAGTGGTGCAGAGGGAAGGAAGCAGAGTCAAGAAAACTATACACAACAACTACAACAATGTAAATGGAAAGAATAACTGTAAAAAAATTAAAAGTAAATGTAACAGGGGCAGCTAGATGGCACAGTGGACAGAGCACTCACCCTGGAGTTGGGACGACCTGAATTCAAATTCAGCCTCAGACACTTAATAAATTGCCTAGCTGTGTGACCTTGGGCAAATCACTTAACTCCATTGCCTTGCAAAAAACCAAAAAAAGTAAATGTAACAAATTTAAAAAGATCAAGCAGTCCAATAATGAAACAACATAAAACACCCTCTCCAAACTATCTTTGGCAGAGGTGAGAGGCCCATAGGTGTTACACATTGAGCATTTTTTCTGACTTTTTTCAATATATTGATTAGTAATGATGAATTTTTTGGTTTCTCTCTAAAAAGTGCTATTTGTTGGGTGGATTTTTGGCAGGAGGAGGGGGAGGAATACTTGGCAAAACTATGATGATGTAGGAAACAGAAAAATTAATGGGAACTTATTTTAAAAAATAAAGTTGTTACACTTCTCAAGAGAGAACACTTTCATTTACGTAATACATTCTCATCACTTCTACTTTTCTTGTGCTCACCATAACCACCAAGTGGCGCTAAGCGCTTGGGATGCTGCCTCCAGCACCTACATACACACACACACATCCATTTTTCCCTCCAGGTGTGTGAAATAGGAGGATGGAAAATGGTTTTGTGGAGAGAGAGCAGACCCTCTCCTTACAGAAATATGGACATTTGGAGGGACCTAGGTTTCCTGATTCTTAGTATCACCTTCTGAAATGCATCTCTCCTTCCCCTATCTCTAAAACGGAAAAGTTCCACGAAGTCAGATGATGAGCTCTGGGAAAGGTACTCAGGTAGGTTGATTTGTTTTATGGTTCCATCCCAAAAGGTTTCCTGATAAGAGGGGCTGCCCAAAGCTCTGCCTATGGTTTTGCATTAGGATAGGACATTCTAGGAGAAAAGGAGCAGGCACTGGTGGGCTTTCCAAACATTTTAATAAGACAACTTGTATGCAAATATTCACACACACAGGAGTATACAAATATACAAACAGGAGGCATCTAGGCAGACAGGCAATCTGAGTTAGGGTGTCTGCTTGCTATTTTTTGTTGTTTCAATTGTGTCAGCCTCTTCTTGACCCCATTCTGGGGTTCTCTTGCAAAGATATTGGGAGTGGTTTGTCTTTTCCTTCTCCAGTTCATTTTACAGATAAGGAAACTGAGGCAAACAGTATTTTATCTGATTCTTTGTGACCCCATTTGGGATTTTAAATTTCTTTCTCCAGTTCATTTTATGAAGGAGTAAACTGAGGCAAATAAGATTAAATGGCTTGCCCAAGTGACTTGTCACACAGATAATAAGTGTCTGAAGCCAGATTTGAACTGAGGAAAATGAATCTCCTTGTCACCAGGAAGCGTTCTGTCTACTGGTCACTAGCTGCATTAGTTGAAGAAGCACTTCGATATCCTCAGCCTTGAGGAATGGATGAGCAGCAGCTGATCTCTGAGAGTCCCTACAGATCACAATTGAGTGAGCCTTCTGGTAGTCTGTTCTGTCCACTCCCTGGCCTTTTATCTCTTTCTGTCTCTCTTTCTCTGTCTCTGTCTCACACCTTTTAAGAGTCGTTCTTAGAAGGTCATGGATGGAGGGAGGGCTACATGAGATCTCAGAGACCGTCTAGTCCAGCCAGGTTATTTATAGTAATGTTTATCCTTCATTTTCGAAGAGTGACATCAGGGTGATGACACCATGGCAAGTACATGAATTAGATTTGAGTGAAGGGATGCTGGTCTAAGTCCCCAGCCTCCCTTTCTCCTCCAGAGTCAACTGGGTCCAAGGGCCAGATATGAATCAGGACCCCTGGAGATGGCCCTGGATGAGGCAGTCAGGTTCAAGTGACTTGCCCAAGGTCACACAGTAAGTCTAGTGTCTGAGGTCTAATTCGAACTTCCTCCCTCCTGATTCCAAAAGCACCCCCTAACTGCCCGCCGGGCATTTATACAGATGAAGGGAACCAACGGGCTCACAGGGACTGAGTGACTTTCTCAAGGTCACCAGGAGTGGGCTCAAACCAGATCCTCCGACCGCAGAGCTGGCGCTAGGTGTCCCGGGCTTCTCCAAGTTCAGCCCCCGCCGGTGCCCAGCTCCTCGGACCTGGGGGATTGTCTCCCCATCCTCGGGCTCCTGCTCATTCTTGTCCCCAGGGTACACTTCACGCTTCCTGGCCGTCCTAGGAGAAGGAGGAGCCGAGGGCGGCCGGACCTGCCGCCTCCCCGCTGTCCCGGCAGTGCGCCCAGGATCGAGCCGCGCCGCAGCCCCCCACTGTAGCCCGTGGAAAGTGGGGGCACGTGGTGACTCCGGGACGGGTCCAGGCGGGGGAAGTCTGGGCTCCCCGGCCCCCGCCCCCTTCCCTGAGGCTCTGGGACTGATGGGCTGCACCGTGAGCTTGGTCTGCTGCGAGGAGCTGGATCCCGGACCCCCGGGTGCTCCCCAGCTCCCTAGGGGCCCCCCAGATCCAGGGCACTGCAAGCGCCCGGCCCCCTGCGGCTCATCGAGCCCTCAGAGGAAGAAGCGACTGCTAGGGGTAAGCTAAGGTGCAGTGGAAGGAAGCCGGGGAGATGCTTTGGGGAGAAGGATATTTGTGTTTGTGGAAGGGGGTTGGGGGGTGCAGTGCATACGTGTGTCTGGAGCTCATCTTGGCATCTAAGGGAGGACAGGACAGCCATTCGGCTTTTGAGGACGGTTTCTTTATCTATAAAATTAGGGGATTAGATTAGCTGATTACCAAATTTCCTTTCTTTAAAAATGCTTTTAGGATTACCCTGGGGAGGGGTATGGGGCTAAGCCAGGGGAAGGTGGCGTAAGGGGGGGTGGGGGTGGGAGGAATGTTTCCCCTGAGCCAGGGGAGGGAGCCTCAGTTTAAAGGGTGAAGTGGACAAAAGTCTGTGTGTGTGTGTGTGTGTGTGTGTGTGTGTGTGTGTGTGTGTGTCTGTGTGTTTGTGTGTACAATACCAAGGAATGACAAAAGGGTTAAACTTCCCTAGCTAGTCTTTCCAGGAATCTGTCTCAGGTCTTGGGTACCTCTATTCATCGTGCTGTGTGGGGAGCTGTGACCAGACTCTGGTAGAATTAGACTGGGGGAACTTCTGGGCCAGAAGGGCAGGTGCAGAGGGAGAAAGGGTCCTTCAAGAGCTGAGGCCTGGTAGTGAGATGTCACTCAGCTGGATATTCCTCTCTTCCTTCATTACTGGTGCAGGTGAGTCTTGGGTCCTTGAAGTAAGGTGGACGCTAGAGACCTGAGTCTAGACAAATAGTATTTCTCAGGGATTTGGGGACAAAGAAGGAAGCTAGGATATGAGAAGCAGTAATTGTGTCCTGGGAGCACTTGGGTACCTATACCTATACCTGGATGTGAGGCAGTCAGGTTCAAGTGACTTGCCCAAGGTCACACAGTTAGTAAGTCTAGTGTCTGAGGTCTAATTCGAACTTCCTCCCTCCTGATTCCAAAGGCAGTGCTCCATCCACTGCACCCCCTAACTGCCCACCGGTCATTTATACAGATTAAGGGAACCAACTGGCTCATGTCCAATGCCTCCCCTCTTTAGCATTTTCAGAAAAGGGCATGGTATGTGGAGTCAGAGACTTGGATACTTCTGATCTTGGGCACGTACCCCTTCTTTTTTTTACTTTTTATTTTTAGGAGTTTTTTGGCAAGGCAATGGGGTTTAGTGGCTTGTCAAAGGCCACACAGCTGGGTAATTATTAAGTGTCTGAGGTTGGATTTGAACTCAGGTACTCCTGCCTCCAGGGCCAGTGCTCTATCCACTGTGCCACCTAGCTGCCATGTATCCCTTCTTAACTCAGCACCTTTGGAGGAAAGACTGGAACACTGAACCTTGTAGTTGCAATGTTAGAGTTTAGGAGGCTGGTGTGTCCTGGGGTTCCTCTCTCCATAGTTAGAAGAAGCAGCCTACCTGGGTGGTAGACTAGGTCCTAGAGACTGTTGGGAGGAAGCAAGGCAATCCCTAAATACGAATCAGAAACCATCTGCTTTGCACTATTTACCTGCAACTGTAGTCTTCATCCCCCAAATAAATCATGTGTTCCTCAGATCTCAGTAATGTTCCATTAAAGATCTCAGATTCCTAGCTCCCAACTTAGGGAGTGACCACTTCTGCCTGAAGTCAGGTTGAGTGGGAGAGACTGAGAGGTGAGTTGATTATCCCTGTACCCTGGTTGCTCAGGGTTCAGAATAAAGAGCTTTAGGTGGAAACTCTAGGACCAGACAACAGGCTTCTGTCTGACCTGATGTAGTGGGAGACTGGGAAGAAGAGGCGACACGAAGGGGCTTGTGACAAAATGGTAGAATCATCAAGCTTCCAGAAGTCTTGGTGGAAATTTATCTCTTTTTCTTCACCTCTGTCCTCCTAGCCCATACAAGAAGGTAGTCTCTCTCCTTCAAGATTTCAAGGAAAGGCAATGTCATAACTCCCTCTCCCAAGCTGACCTGTCCCAACGCACCACAAAGAGTCTCCAAAGTTCATTTTCCCTTATTTGATTGTCAGTGGAGACAGTCTGGAGGGAGACATCCCCCCCCCCCCCCCCCCCCCGCCTTGCAGCAAATTCTTAGGACTTCCAGGACCTTGCCCATATGGGCAAGTTCTCAGGAGGTCTGGGTCTTCTTTCTTTAGTGATCTTTAGTGCTTTGGAAATTCTTCTCAAGTTTCCCTTGCCCTCTGTCTTCATTTTGTGACTTTCTCTGTCATTACTAGTATTACTGTCTGCTTCAATTTGTGTTTCTGTCTTTGTCTTCCCATTTCTGCCTCTCCCCACATAAACTTTATTTCTATTCTGCCTCACTTTTGTACCTCACATCTCAATGTGGCCAGTTTTGAAGATCCAATGTTTCTAGATTTAGAGCTAAAAGAGACCTCTGTGGGACAGCCAGGACAACCCATTTATTTTGCAGGTAAAGCTGGAGAGGTTAAGTTACTTGCTCAAGGTCACTCACACAGGTAGTAAATGTCAAAGGTGGGATTTGAATCCAGGTTTTCTGACTTTGAGCCCATGTTCTTTCTTTCACAGTATGTTTCCTGCTAGGGAGCAGGACAGAAACCAGTTTGTTTATCCTCAGAGATTAGCAGGACTAAGGAGTTGGGACTGGGGTACTGAGAATAATTAGAGGCTATTTCCAGGAAGGTAAGTATCACTGGAGAAAAGAAGTGGGAGCTGGGTAGGGGGCATGGGGTGGACATGCTGGAGAAGATGTGGATGTAGGTGGGAGGAAGAAGGAGGAGAAAGAGGGAGAGAGAGAGAGGGAGAGAAGGAGGAGGAGGAGGAGAAAGGATAAAAATAGAGAAAAGAGGGAGAGACAGAAAGGAGGAGGAGGAAGAGAAAAAGAGGAAGATGAGGAGACTGGATAAAGGATAAAGAAGAGAAAGGAGAGACAGAAAGGAGGAGGAGAGGAAAAAGAAGAAGAGAGGAAGAGATAAAATAAAGATAGAGGAGAGGGAGAGGAGAAGAAAAAAGGAGGAGGAGGAAGAAGAAGAAGAGGAGGAGATGAAGAAGAAGAGAAATGAAAGAGGAGGAGGAGAAGATAGGGGAAGGGGAAAGGGGAAAGAGAATAGGGGAGAGGATAAAGAAGAGAAGAGAGAGGAGAAAAAGGGAGGAAAGAGAGTGGGGAGAAGAGAGAGGAGGGAGGGAAGAAGGTGAAGTCTCTCTGCATGAGGATGAGCTGGTTACAGAGCAGGTCTCCAGAGAGAACCCCTACTCCCTTCCCTGTGACTCATGCCTAGCTTTCATCTACTTAAACTAAAGCCCAGTCCATGTCCTCTGCTACCCTCTGGGATGGCTGGTTTTTGTTTGGTCTAGCTACTGCCTTCCTAGCCCCAAGACTTTTCTCCTCGCCTACCCCCCTCCGCTTCCCCCCTTTGCCCCAAACCTGCCTTTTCTTACTTTCCTGTCCCCAAACCCAAATGACAAGAAATGAAATCATGCCAGAACCTTGGGAATTCAGAACAACAGTCTGGCTTTTCAGTTTCTTGCCATGTCAAGTCGAGGTGAGATGAGGTGAGACCCCCCAACTTCTATTTTAACTGCCTTCCACGCTTCAGCTCTCTCAGTTCAGACTGCCAGAGAGGGACTCCCCTGTTCCTCCCTCAGACCACATTACCCTCTCTTTCCTTTCCTGCTCAGGCTGCCCCTCTTTTCCCACAGACCACAATGCTCTTTCCTTCTTCTCCCAGACTCCACAATCCTCTCTCCCCACCCCTGTAGCTCCTACTGCCTATTCTTATGGAGAGACCACATTGTCCTCGTTTCATAATGTGTGGGCTTTGGCTTAACCTTCGTTTCCTCATCTGAGAAATGGAAATAAATAATTTGTACTCAGAGCCCTTTCAAGAAACCATCAAAACAATGAATGTAAAATACTTTGGAATCTAAAACATTACATAAATTTTAGTTAGTACCATCATTGTTAATAGGGAGAGTATTTCCTTTTCTCCCCTCCAAATCACAATTTTGTCCTCTCTTGGACATTTTTATTTTGACTTTTTTTTTTTTTTGTCTTTAGAGAGAGCCAGACATCTTGGTTACCACAAACTTGTTTATGTATTAGAATCTGCCTGGGTACTACTGATGGATAGAGGGACCCCCTCCCTTCTCCTGGGAGGCACAGGAAGCCCTCACAGTATTTAGCTAATTCTTCCTTCTCACTCTGTGAATTTTCACTCGCTCCATTGGCAGTGCCAATCTGCCTTGTTGGCGGTAAGAGGAGGGTGGGGCTACCCCATTCAGAGCGTGCCTGGCAAACTCTCCCCAGAACCATTCCCACTAAACTTTTCCAGGGGTATATGCCAAGGGGCCCCAAGGGGGGCATCACCAGGTGCCAGACTCAACTCTCTCCCTCTTAGCCTCCTCTAGAAACAAGCAGGTACTTGTAGGACTGGTAAAGGTATAGACGAACTAGGTGATATGGGGCAGTTCCAGAGATTTCTCCACACCCACTCTCAAGGTCACTGTATCTGTTCTAGCCCTGTTATGCTCCCTCCTCTAAGCTTGGCACTGATTTTTTTCCTATCTAAAATAGGGGATACTATTCAAGATTATCCCCAGCTAAGAATATTTCACAGATTTCTCTCCTTCTATAGACTCGCTCATTTAAGAATATTTCAGAGACTCCTCTCCTTTAGTTTTCCCTGCTCTCACCTCTCAGAGACAGGAAGTCCTTTTGATTATTTAACCTAAATCTGAACTTGGAGACTGTTTTCTTTTGTTCTTTTCTCAGTTATACAGAATCATGACAGTCATGACATTTTAGACTTGGAAGAGACTTTAGAGTTCATCTAGTCAGTTCCCTTATTTTACAGAATAGAAGACTGAGGCCAGGATTAAAGAAGTAACTTGACCAAGACACAAAAGTAATTGATAAACAAGAGTTGGAACTAGGGGCCCAGTTCTCCTGCTTCTCAGTTTGGCTTCACTCCACTAGATTTCTCAGTGGGATTCATTATGGAGAGTGGGGGGGGGAGGGTCTGTGGAATCTTCCCCTACCAAGATTTATATAACTTCTGGAGGGAATGCAGGGTCGTGCGGAGGGAACTGGGAGATTGTCATTTTCTGAATCCAGAGGCAGCTGTCTTGGGGAGAGAAACTTAACCATGGACTGAAGCTCAGATGAGTCAGGTTTGGACTCTATTATGCCTTGGCCTGGATAGTTGGTTGCCTCCTGAGTTTCGAAATCTTTTACTTTTATATCAACTTCACTTCCAAATATATCCCTCCCCCTCTTCTATCCAGAAAGCCATTACCAGAGAACAAAAACAATTAAAAAAAAACCAATCTGCAAATTCAACTAAGGCCAATAGTATATACAACATTCTGCACTCATAGTCTCCCTGTCTCTGCAAAGAAATGACAGACATTTATTTTTTCATCTCTTTTGGGAGACTAAGTTGAGTCATAATTAACAAGGCTAATTTTGTTGTTCTTTCCATTTGCACTGTTGGAGTCAAAATAGATCTTGTTTCTGGTACTTAATTGCATTTTGCATCTGTTTGTAGCATCTTCCTTGTGCTTTTCTTTATTTTCCTAATATATTTTTTTTCTGGTACCATTATCTTCATGTACCACCATTTGTTTAGCTGTTCCCCAGTTGATGAGCACCATTTTGTTTTTGCTATATTCTACATTGCTACTATAAAAACCGATGCAATAAACATTTTGTTGACTATGGGGCCTTTCTTCCTTTAATTTTTCTTAAGTAAAGTGGGATCTCTGAGACAAGGGATACAGGCATGTTAGTTACTTCTTTAGCCTAATTCAAAATTGCTTTCCAGAAAGTTGGGAAAATTCATAGTTCCACCAATAGTGCATTCATTAGTGATTCTGCCATTTCACAACTTACTCTAATATCCATTACTTCTAGTTTAACTGACCCTACCTTGTATGTGTGTACCTTTTGTTTTATTCTATTTTTTATTTTAATAGCATTTTATTTTTCCAATTACATGCAAAAGTAGTTTTCAACATTCAATTTTATAAAATTTTAATTTCCAAATTTTTCTCCCTCTCCCTTTCCCAAAATTACAAGCAAGCTGATATAGGTTATACATGAACAATCATGTTAAACATATTTCCATATTAGTCATGTTGTGAAAGAAGAATCAGAACAAAAGGGAAAAAACATGAGAAAGAAAAAACTGAAAAATTTTTTAAAAAGTAAAAGAAGTATGCTTTGATCTGCATTGAATTCCTTAGTTCTTTTTTCTGGATATGGATGGCATTTTCCATCACTTGTCTTTTGGAATTTTCTTTGATCACATATTGCTGAGAAGAGCTAAGCCTGTCATAGTTGATCATCTCGAAATATGGCAGTTACTGTGTTCAATGTTCTTCTGGTGTGTGTGTGTGTGTGTGTGTGTGTGTGTGTGTGTGTGTGTGTGTGTGTGTGTGTGTTTAAAAAAATAGTTTGTTAATTTTTTAAAAAATACGTTATTATTTCATAGGAATACCACTTGAATAGTTGAATGCACCATTCATGGTTCCCAAGTTTTCCTTTCTCCATTTTAAATATTTCCTAAATCTACATTACAAAACTTATCTTTTTGAACATCCTTTTCTGCATGTGCCCCAGAGATATGAATACAACTGAATAGTCTAAGGTATCAAACTCAAAGGTAGATATGTGGCACGGTGAATAGAATGCTGTGGTAGAATTCAGGAAAACCTGAATTAAAATCCTACCTCAGATACTTGCTAACTGGGTGACCCTGGGCAAGTCATTTAAACTTTGCATTAATTTCTAATCTGTAAAATGGAGATAATAATAGTATTTACTTCTCAGGGTTGTTTGTGAGGATGAGATAGTAATTGTAAAATTCTTAGCATGGTGTTTGGCACTGTGTAATGTTAACTATTATTAGTGTTAGCTTCTTACTTAGTCTAGACCCTGGGAAACTGTCAGCCTCAGTTTTTTCATCAGCCAAATGAGGATACCTATGGCATCAACCTCCCTTTTGTGATGACAAAATGAGATATTTGTAAAGATCTTTGCCAATATTAAAGTTCTGTGTAAATGCTAACTGCCATTATTACTTTATGTTACTGGGAGATCCAGTCTTCTAATGGAGATGTGGTTTTGTGTTTTACTTTTGAAACAATAGATTTTTTTTCTTCTAGGTTTTTAAGGTCCTTAAAAAAAAAGGATGGTACTTTATCTGTGTGTCTTATCTCCTCTATCACTTAGTACAGAGATGTGCATACAGTAGGTGATTCATTAATGTTTAGTAAATGGAGCAGCAGAATGGGACTGTGGATAGAGCCCTTTAGGAGATTTGCCAAGAAAGCATCAATGGAATCTTAGAGTCAGATAGATGGAACAATAATAACAATAATAAAAAGTAACCCAGCGGAGGGTCAAGTTCATTTCTCCTGGTTGAATCTCTCAGGTTTAGTACTTATTAGAAACTGAGGACATAGGGAGATGAGTAAAACTTGTACTTTAGGTACATCCCTCAATGGGGGTATTTAGCATTTACCTGTTGGAAAAGGTTGAGGTGGGGGGGGCAGCTAGGTGGCACAGTGAATAGAGCACCAGCCCTGGAGTCAGGAGTACTTGAGTTCAAATCTAACCTCAGACACTTAGTAATTACCTCCTCCCCCACCATTTAACATTTCAATCATCTCATAGCTTGATCCCAACTGCCCTGCCAAATTTTCATAAACATTTATTAGACAAAAACACTTACATTTTGCTGTCATCTATCTCCTTATACCTGTACCTTTGAAATGAGCTTCCTTTTCATCTCTTGGAATCCCCTATTTCCTATAAAACTCAGTCCAAGCACCTCCTTCTATTGAAGCTCTTCCTGCTTCCCCCAACCATTTTGACCAAATTACCTTGTATTCATTTGATATAGAATTTGTATATTCTTATTTTTAGATATGTTTATCCTGATAGAATGGAAGCTGTTGAGAGCAGGGACTGTTTCATTTTTCTCCTTGTATTTCTAGTTACCTGTAGATAGAAAGTTCTTGATAAATACTTGTTTATTGATTGATATTCCCTGATTCTTCCCTTGCCCTTCTTCTTAACCCTCCTTTTGAATAAGAAAGCATGGTGAGCATGCCAAGAACCCTTGCCATTGTGGGCAGAGCCCCCATGGTAGAGACAGACAAGCTGAGTCATCACGTAGAGCTCTGCTTCTTAACTTCTATTCTTAACCTCTAGCCTCCTTTGGTCATCTGGTATTGCTTAGAGAATCCCCTTAGTAGAATCAGCTTTGTAAATGCATAAAATAAAAGACATAAGATGATAAAAGGAACCAATTATATAGAAATACAGTTATCAAAACAGAAAACAAGTTTATAGACTTAATGAACCCCTGACTTGAAAGGTCAGTGGCTGGAGAATTGGGAGATGGAGACTCAAGTCTGATGAGACTCTCATCAGAGAACTTAGTGGGTGGGAAGCAGTGGGAGTAGAAGAATGCATTCCCCTGAATAAGTGATTTAACCTCTCTATGCCTATTTCTTCATCTTTTCAATTAAAGAGTCAGAATCAATGATTTCTAAGGTCTCTTCTGGTCCTAGAGCTATCATTCCATAGTTTTATAGGATGATACTTTATTTTCCTCTCAACACAGAGGAGAGAGATGAGGGAATGAGGGAAGCATTTTGATTTCTCAAATTGAGGATTCATTGTTTAATGGGCTCTGGTCACAAAGGCTCCAGTAGAGTCTGATTAGCAACAGACCCCATGGGAGGCATGTCATCTTCTCTTTTGGACCCTGTGACTTGGTGTAACTTGGTGTGATGTGGAGTTAGGGTCTTTTCTCTTTTAGGAAGTAAGTGGTATGAGAGTGTTGGGATGCTTTTGGAGACTAGAGAAGAGAGGGACAAACAAATAGAAGCAGAAAAAGAAAGTAAGAGATGAAGGAAGTGGGGGGATTTGATCTAGATTTACAAAATCTTTTTTCTATGTCTTCTTTCATTATCCCCCCCCCCCAAATTCAGGGCACCTTAATAGTGTCTGTCTCCTCTTGTCCTGGGCAGGAGGGGTCATAGGATGGAACTGAGGCTTGGAGAAGTGGGAGACTGACTTGTTTCAGACATACCTTGCCCCTTGGTAAGTACAGCAGATGATAAACAGATTAGATGGAGGGATTAGTGGGACACCAGAACGGGCCCAACAATGATGTGAATCGGGGCAGGAAGCATGTGTTTGGCACAGGAGGGCAAGATGAGACCTGCCATTTACCTCCTTCTGTCCCAGCCTAGTTCCCTACTACTCTTCACCTATAACTCCAAACCCTTCCCTTGAAACCTTGAGGAAACGTAAGGGAGGAAATCATGCCCTACTACTCCCATCCTACCTAATTCTCTATTTCCTTAAATCAAAAGTGTAACTTAGGTTGAAACATAGGCTCATTCTTCCAGGGTTTGTTGACAAAGCCTTCTATTGCTTCTCTAAGAAGTAACCCAGGCCTTGGTGTCAGTATTTTTGGTGTGGTATATGTAAATCTAGGTGGAGCCCAGCTGATATTCCCTAGTTCATAGGTATACCCAAGTTGCCACCAAGGGTGCTAGAGGTGGTAGATTAGGTTCTGACATTGACCTGGGAATGCCTTCTTCACTTGTATGCTCTCTCTGGGAAATTTCTCTTTTCTTCCTCCCAGTCCCTAGCTAATGATGTAGAGCTCTTTGGTTGGCAGCAAAGGAGTTAAGCCAACAACCCACTGGAGCAATGGGTTGGCCCCCTGCCATGTCCTTTCTGCTCCATTGGCACTCAGAGGAGCCCTTCCCCAGCCCCAGGTGTAACCCACTCAGAGCCGGATGGGCTGGACCGTGGAGGTGGGGGGGGAGAGTGGGAGGAAGTCTATAGTTTGTGTGGGTTTTAGGTTCCTGTCTGGGAAGGTCTTTGTTCTCCCTAGGTTGCTGATGAGCAGCAAGAGGGGCAAAAAAGTCTACAATGTGTGTGTGTGTGTGTGTGTGTGTGGAGATCCCTGAGACCATAGCTGTTCTGCAGAGTGAAAGGTTAACTTAGAACTTAGGGAGGTGTTGTTTTTGGCATAGGTCCCCCAACACACGCCCGTCACATGCCTCTGACCATAAATATGCTGGGGGTGGGCAGTGTGTGTGTATGTGTGTGTGTGTGTGTGTGTGTGTGTGTGTGTGTGTGTGTAAGAGAGAGAGATAGACAGACAAAGAGAGACAGAGAGACAGAATCAAGGACAGAGACAAAGACAGAGCAAGAGAGAGAGAAGGACAGAAACACAGAGAGTGAGATAGACAGAAACAGAGACAGAGACAGAGATTGAGAGAGAAGTTCTCCTTAGTACCCTTGGCCTGTTAATCCAGCCCAGGCAGTCCTGAAACTAGATTGACATCCCTTTTTTTAAAGGAAAAAAAAGCAAACTTTGTAACCCATAAGTATAGTCAATCAAAATTAACCCACACAATGTGGTCATGTCCAAAAATGTTTGTCTTTACAAATGGTGGGCATTCCTTCACTCACAGGATCAGTAGTGTGTTTTCCCCCTGAGATCTGGCCATCTCTTCACCTCTCTCTCTCTCTCTCTCTCTCTCTCTCTCTCTCTCTCTCTCTCTCTCTCTCTCTCTCTCTCTCTCTCTCTCTCTCTCTCTCTCTCTTGATCTATTTTCTATTTTCTTTCTTTTTAAAAAATTCCATCTCTGTATCCTCCTTCTCTACTTCCATCAGAATTTGTACTTCTCATATGATCATAGATTTAGAGCTACAAGGGAGCTGAGAAATGATCAAATCCAATTCTCATTTTATAGATGACCAACTAAGGCCCAGAGATGTTAGGGGAGTTGTCCATGGTCACACAGTGCTAGTAAATTGCTCAGGTGGGATTCGAACCAGCTCCTCTGCTTCCATGACCATAAGACCAAGAAGATGCTTCTCTGACCTTGGCATTCCTTACCTCCTGTGCACCCAGGGAGAAAGGAGAAGGGTTGATGGCCACCCCCACCCCCCGCTTTCCTCTTACAGAGAAGGAAGCTGAGACATAAGGGGGACAATACTTTTTTTCTCTAGGGGGTCACAAGGACAAGGCTAGAAGTCAGGAGGTCAGACCCTAGCCTGTCACACTCTTCCCCCTCTCCCCCTCCCATTCTTCTGTTAGCTTTCTTTTATAACTGAATAGAACTGGGATCCACAGAGTTTTCTTCGGATCACCTAGACTTTCTTTGATCACCTAGACTTCCCCCAACTTGGTCTCATTGGGGGAGCCTTGGATTTCTCTTTGCTTCATAGGTCACTAGTTCGTCCCTCTTAGTTTTTTTTCAGAGCCCAAGAGGAAGATGAGCCCAATAGCCATCCAGGGGCATCATGGCTTGCCCCACATGTTTGGCTTCTTCCCACCTGGCCTTCCTTACAGCTGCCCCCTAATCTTGCCATGTTCTCTGAGGTTGGCAGGGACCAAGGCAGGATGATAATGCTGGTGCTGCTGGGCTGAGAGTGGGGAATGGAGCAGGGAGGGGGAAGCTGCCAAGCTACAAAACCATCAAGGGAATGAAGATTGAATGTGGCTGGTTTGTTTCTAGGCACTTTGTTGGGATGCTTTGGGGGAAAGTCCGCATTGTATGGCCAAGTTGTTTGCCCAGCCCCTTGTGACCCCCAACCCTAATGTCTCTGCCCCCCTCCCCCCTATTGCTGTCACAGGCACAGACGACATTCAGATGGATGAGGCTGGCCCCTTGAACTCTAGCTGCTCATTATGATAAACGGGGCTAATTTATTCCGTTGACTTTTAATTGAATTGCCCCAGAGGAAGTTGGGTTGGTGTGTGTGTGTCTGGGTGTCCACATGTCTGCACGTGAGGTGGCTGAAATACCTCAGCGAGGTTTTCCCTCTTTCCCTTAACCCTTGGTCTGTCTCCATGGTCCCAAAGCTCCTTGCCCTGTATTCTCATAGCCCCCTAGGATGGGTGCTAAAAAGTTCAGGGTGGCAGAGGGGGTGGATCCAGGGTGGAGAAGAGAGACTCCCCCCCCCCCCCATGTGCTTCCACCTCTCTACCCATTCCGTCTTTCTCATTATTTTCTTCCTCTCCCTTGCCCCTTCCCTCTGTCTCTGAAGCATGGGCCCCCAGACATGAAAAAAGGGTCATGGGGATAGAGGGAGGGACATCATTTCCTTATTTCATCCAAATCACTCAACCATAGAATGTTACAGTGGAATTCCAACCCAACTCCTTCCATCCCTCCCCTTTATCTTTTACTTATAAGAGGAGAAAATTGAGTGGTAAAGTTGAGGTGATCTCTCATTTCTCCTTGGGCTCTAAACTCAGATCCGGATTGTCTGCCTCTGCCTCTATTCCACCAAACTTGTATAAATGCGTCACTTCAGAGCTCCTTCCTGTCAGAGGAGTGGGGTACATATGGATGGGGGCTCCTGGGGAAGAATCCTTGTGTTACTCAGGGTGAGGGCCATGGACTCTTTATGGGGTCATTCTATCCATAGTAGCTCCCCATGGAATCCACAGTGTTTCCCCAAAACAGTCTCTTCACTGATTCTCAGAGGAACCCTGAGTGTGAGCAGGCAAGACTTATTAAACTGGAGGTCACAAAGACTACTCTAGGATCATCTTGACCGCTCTGTCATCCCATGCATCCCCCTGCCTCAGAGCAGGATGTGGCAAGATGTTTCTCTCCTGTTTTTAAACATCTCTAAAGAGGGAAAACATGTTACCTGAACTACTCTTCCATCCTTATTCTGGTCTTCCTTCAGTGATGGGTCTTGTGACCTTCCTGCCCCATCTCAGACTCGATACATTCTAGGATGTAGCTAAGAAAGGTCCATGTTTTCTGACTGGTCCCTGGTAGCTGAACTTGCTCCTGCCTTGGACGGGGGAAGGCCTACTGGCTCTATTGAAATTTAGGAAAAATGAGGCTCCAGCCTCCTTTTTTTGATTCCCAACTGAAGGTAGGGAAGGGCTGGTCTGTTTGAACCCAGACAAGGGTATATATCTCCCCCAGTATGCCTCTGTTTAGGTCCCAGACTTATCCCTAACCCCTATGAATTCTCCCCTCTAAGGCCCCAAACTCTGTAATTCTTTCCACCCCCACCAGCTCTCCCCCTAAGCTCTTTATCTGCATCTGTGCCTGTGAGAACGACCCCCATCTTCCTTCCCAGACCCACAGACAGGGCGTCTCCCGCCCTCTCCTTCCCTTTCTCTCTCCTATTTATCTCTCCTTCTGCAAGAGAGAGTCTCTTTGTGTAGGGCTTTGTGTGACTTTGAACTCCCAGAGCCTGGGTAGGAGGGTGAGGGGACACCCCTCTCTCCCCTTCTCTCCCTCTCTTTTTTCCCCAGGAGGATTTTTAAAAAATGTGTGTGTGTGTGTGTGTGTGTGTGTGTGTGTGTGTGTGTGTGTGTGTGTGTGTGTGTGTTATGTGTATGTGTCTCTTTTTTCCCAGCCTGGGGGGCTTTTGATGTGTTACTCTGGGGTGCAGAGAGGGGTGTATTGGAGGAGATCCAGAGAAACAAACCGGTCCCTAGCTTTGACTCAAGATTGAACTACTCGTGGAGAGAAAGGAAGCTGCCTCTGAAGGGAACTGGAGAGAGTAAAGTTTGAGAATGGACTTCCTTTGAGAGGCAGGGAACTTTAGTTGGTGATTCTTACCCCCCACCCCACTGCCTGCCTTCTTCTCACTTTCCCTTTCTTCATTTTGCCACTTTTTTAATTTCTTTATTTCATCACCACCCCATATTTCCATTTTTTAAATCTTCCCATGCCACTCAATCTCAATCCTTTCTTCTATTTAGCCTTTCTTTTTCCACTCCTCTCTCTCTTTCTCTGTCTCTTTCTGCTTCTCGGTCTGTCTGTCCCTCTCTCTGTCTCTGTGTGTCTCTTGTCTCCTCTCTCTCTCTATCCCCTCTCTCTGTGTCTCCCTCTCTTACACTGAACCCCCTCACTTTTTTTCCCCCATGCAATGCAATTGAACAAACAATTGCTAAGTGACCACTCTGTTCAGGAATCAGATCAGGTCCTAGGGATGCAAAGATGAGCACTCCCTCCAGACTATTCTTTCAAAAAGCTTACAATCTGGTGGTGGGTAAAGGATGGATGAATTACAAATGAATGAAAAAAGTATTAAGTATTTGCCAGGCCCTGTTCTACATGCTGGGGATACAAATGCAAAACTTCGTCAAGATGCCAAGCTATGAGTTCTTTTGATTCTATCTCCCTCTCCTATTTCCTACTGCTACCCTTCTATTACTAGGCCTCAATATTGGCTCAATTATTTAATAGCCTCCTAATTGTTTTATTTGACTCTAGTCTTTTCCTCCCTTAAAAAGTCTTCATTTCTTTGATTCTTTCATTGATCTGTAATCTTAGCAAGGTGATTATGCCTTCCAATGCAGATTGTAACCTACTATGCCTTTTCACACATCCTGTGTAATTCTTGTCCATATCCTATTCAATTCTGGATCCAAATAATATGCCATTCAAACTGAAAGGCCCGTTCTTGAGTTTTCCATGGATTGTAAGCTATAGAAAAGGCATTCATCATCCACTTGATCTCTGTGTAGTTTGTTAGGATGAATAATTTTGAGTGATTATTGATTTCATTTAGGAGGCTTTGTAATGCCCAAGGACTGATGCAATCAGTACAGTGTCATTGAAAACAGGAGCATTTGGAGAGAAGCATCTACAGGGAACTCCTCTTTGATTCGGGCTCTATCCTTGATGATGGCAAACATCTTTGGGTGAGCATATGTCTCCCTATTCTATACCTTGCCTTGATGATTATAATCATAGGGTCATTGAACAAAATCTTCTCTATTGGTACTTTTTTCAAGGACTCCTCTGTTGGAGTACATGGAGACATCTTGTTAGAGAAGAGACCATGGTGACATTTTGCTTTACCACATCATATTTTTAAAAGTTTTTAATAAACACAGGGGGATCTTGTTTCTTTTACCCCTTTCAGTTATATACACACATACAGTCTATTGTAGAATATTGTTTGTTTAAACCTTCCCCTTTCTTTCTTTTATCTTTGTCAGGAATACTTTTGGTAAATCAATCAATATCAATCAATTAATTATTAAGTGAAAACTATGTATCAGACACTATGCTAAGCACTTGAGAAACAAAAAGAGGCAAAAGATAGCCTCTGCCCTCAAGGAGCTTACAATCTATGGAAGAGAAAACAAATATAGATTTAGATTATTCTCATCAAAATTTTGTAAAGATAGGATAATAGATCTATAGATGTGGAGTGATTAATATTTTCTCAATTCTCTATTTTGTAATAGCATTCATGTTTTTTCTAAACATTTGAAATATTTATTCCTGCCCTCTTCAAACAACAAAATTTAAAAAAGTTCTATGACTGTCTTTGTATTGAAATCATGGAGTATTAAAGTATATATGGATTTAATTTGGAAGGTCTTATTTATTTCTTTGTAGATGATTTTTTGCATCCTTGATCTCTGAAATAAACTGTAGATTATAAACTGCAGTTATCTTCATGGTGGTCTTTTCCAAATACTAATCCATGGACACAGAAAGCAATAACAACAAACATTTACATTTCACTCTAAGGTTTGTAAAATATTTTACCACTATTATCTCATTTTTTATTATGCTCCTTTTACAGATGAGAAAACTGAGGTATCCAGAAGTTAAGTGACTTGCTCAGGGTCATACAAGCTAGTAAACATCTGAGGTTGAATTTAAACTCAGGACTTCCTGACCCAATGTCCAGTGCTCTGTCCACTGAATTGTCCAATGTCTCACAACATGAGATTCTTTGAAATCATCTCTTGTTGCCTTTACACGTATGATAAATTCTACCATTTCCTCTATTTGCCTTGCCAAGGAGAGGCAATTCATTTAGTTATAATTTCCTTTTATCTCATATTTTCTCTATCACGACAGTGGTAAGATGAATAAGTTTCAATTCCTTCTGTAATGCACTCCTTGGCCCTTGGACAGGGACTTCACATTTAGATTACCAAGTATCAATTAATGTTTTAAAAACTATGATTCTTATTCCTCTCTGTCCCCCTTTCTACTTCCCTCATAAAGATGGAGAAGGATGCATGACCAAGGGCAGATTGAAATTTTACTTTGTCTGCTTGATTGACCTGGCCAAAGGCTTTTATCATGACCAGTTTCCTGGCAATGCAGTTCTCCATAGTTATCTAGGCAGGACCTTGCAAAACAACTGTTATCTGCTGCCAAGACTGTGCTAAAATCTGTCCAAGCTTATGTTCTGTGGCTATTGCCTTTGGGATCGTTTCTGAGCCATAACGAGGCTTCTGAGTAGGACTTTGTGGGGTCCTACTCCTTTGCCCTGCATTTGAATATTCAGTGGACTCTTACATCCACATAAGTGCCAAGGTTGTCTTCCCAGCATGTAGTAGATCTGACTTTGTCATTCTCCTACTCAAAAATTTCCCCTGCTTTTTAAGATACAAATGTTCTTACTCTTCTGCAATCTGGCTCTATCCTCCCTTTATTTCACAAGACTTTCATTTGTTCTCTATAGTTCAGCTAAACTGAACTATTTGTAGAGAGGTCAGGGATGGAAATAGGTCTTTGTAAGTCACCTACATAGGAGAAGATGTGTGTGTGTGTGTGTGTGTGTGTGTGTGTGTGTGGTGTGTATGTGTGTGAGAGAGAGAGACACACACAGACAGACACAGACACAGACAGAGACAGACAGAGGAAATGGACAGAGACACAGACAGAGGAGACAGAGAGGATGTGGAGGAGGAGGAGGAGAAGAAGACAATGTCAAGGAAGAAGTAAAAAGAGGAAGATGAGGATGTGAATGAGTAGTAGTAGTAGTGGTGGTGGTGGTAGTAGTGGTAGTAGTAGTAGTTAGTGTAATAGTAGTAGTAGTAGCAGCAGCAGCAGCAGCAGTAGCAGTAATTGTTGTAGTGGTAGTAGAAGAAGAAAATAAAGAAGTTGGAGAAGGAGGAGAAGGAGAAGAAGAGTTGGAATAGAACTTGAGGGATACTCCTTAGCTGATTTCTGCTGTCTCTGGATTGTTCTTTATGACTCTCTACTCCTACTCACTTTGCTATCTCCAGGAGGGAAAGGATTGGAAAATATTTCCTCTTCCACTTGGGATCCTTTTCCTCTTGAGGACACTTGATTTCCCTAAGAGCTCTGATTTAATTTGATCTAGAAGGGTGGACAAATTCCTTTTGCCAAAAGTAAAAAGTTAAAATTCTTCAAAAGAAAATGATAGAAAAGCAAAATAATAAAGCTAACATTAGAACATATTGACAATTGCTTTATTGTTGTTTTTAAACACAGATTGCTTAACTAAAGTCTATCTAGGAGCTGCCTTGGCTGGCATAGTCTTTAAGGCACAGAACCCACCTTCTCTCCTTGATTGGAAGCTAGATCTCAATGAATAATTGTCCCTGGAAGTCCTTTCTCTTCTATGAAGCTCCTCCACTTCCAATGGACCATGTGGCCTTGCTGGCTGGGAGACCATCGTACAGATGGACTGCCTCCTGAGATTTCATCCAATAGCCCAAATTAGACTTCCTGTCTTTTTATTTTTCAACTTGGAGCCCCACTGAGCTACAGGTTTCTGTAGGAGAGGCTTGTTAGTTCTCACCTCATTTGTTGAATACTATCAATAGTTAGGTTCTGTGTTCTATGAGTGATGAAGGTCATACTTTCCTCAGGTTCTCTACCTCCCTTTCATGTTTTTCTCGAATGATGAGGACCTAGAATTCCATCACTGTAGAATAACTCTGCAGAACAATTTATTCATTCATATATTCATTGAAGCATTCATTCAACAGACACCTATTAAATGCCTGTGACATATAGAACTTTGTTCTAGACTCTAGGAGGATTGAAAACTTCAGACAAGATTTAGTTATTGACCTCCTAGAGGTTTTACACTAGAATAGTGTTTCCCAATATTTTTAAGCCTAAGTAAATTTTTTTAATGTTGAAAAAAATGTTTACACCCTCCTATATGACAGAAATTGTACTTTGAATAGTAGTGTCAATAGGATGTATCCAATCAATAAGCATTTATTAAGCACCTGTTGCATGCAGGACTCTGTTCTAGGTATTGTGAAGATATAAAAAAAGTTAAAACCATTTCTGTCCTAAAGGAGTTTATAGTCTAATTGAGGGAGACAACATGTTCAAATATAGATATATGTACGACAGATAGAAGGTGACTTTGAGGGATAAGAAAGAACATCTAGGGTAATCTAAAAAACCCTAATAGATAAAGTAATACATGAGCTGAGCCTTGAAGGAAATTAGAGATAGAAATAGAAGGAAATCTAAGAGATGAAGGTGAGGAGAGAGAGTACATTCCGAGATGAGGAACAGCCTGGGCAAAAGTACAGGAGTGGAGGACTGAATAGCATGTATGAGGAACAACATGGAGTCCAGTTTGGCTGGATTATCTAGTGTGGAGGAGAATAATGTACAATATGGATGGAAAGGTAGATTGGGGCCAGGTTGGTTTAAATGTCAATCAGATAGGGGCGGCTAGGTGGCGCAGTGGATAGTGCACTGGCCCTGGAGTCAGGAATACCTGAGTTCAAATCTGGCCTCAGACACTTAATAATTACCTAGCTGTGTGGCCTTGGGCAAGCCACTTAATCCCCATTGCTTTGCAAAAACTTAAAAAAAAAATGTCAATCAGAAGAGTTTATATTTGATCTTATGGGTCACAGGGAATCATTGGAGTTTATCGAGGAGGGGGAAAAACATGATCAGAATTCTACGTTTAGGAGGAATACATAGTTGAATTACTTGGACTCCTTTTGGATTGTACTCTCTCTCTCTCTCTCTCTCTCTCTCTCTCTCTCTCTCTCTCTCTCTCTCTCTCTGTCTCTCCCTGTCTTTTTTTTTCCTTTTTTTTTTTGCAAGACAATAGAGTTAAAGTGGCTTGCCCAAGGCCACACAGCTAGGTAATTATTAAGTGTCTGGGGTCAGATTTGAACTCAGGTACTCCTGACTCCAGGGCAGGTGTTCTATCCACTATGCCACCTAGCTGCCCCCTCCCTGTCTTTTTGTCTCCATTTCTTCAAAAAAGCAGAACTTTGATAATTATTGATTTGCCTTAATGATAAGTTGATCCTTCAAAGGGTGAAAAAAAGAACAGTGAGAAAAGTGTCTATTCTTGACCTCATTCTCACCTAAAATGGTGGAAATTTTGACTGTGGCAGGGAAGAATGACCTTAAAATTTGTTCTTATAATTTGTAATAGAGGGGAAGGAAAGAAGGCATAGTTGGCATGCATTCCAAATTTAGTGACAACAGTTTCAAAGGATTCAAGGAAAAGTTAGGTGGGAGTAAATGGACAGAAATTCTCCTTAGGAAGTCAATTCAGAAGGGATGCTAAGAAAGAAATTCTGAAGTCTCCATTCTTCCAATGGAAAAAAAGAGATGTTGATACAAGAGATTGATGTGGTTGCATAGGGAACTCATCAAGGGGTGAAATCAAGAATGTGATTTTGTTTTACAAGAATAGTTTCAGGAATACCAAAATAATGATCTGGGGTTGGGGAAGAAAGTAAAGGACGGCAACAGTTTTTGTTTATTAGAGGGAGACAGGTGGATAAAATATTTTGGGGTCTAGGTGACAATGATAATGGACCATTAGATAATGAAGAGAAAGCACAATTGTTTTGTTTCTATTTTCTGCCATGGAAGATGATAGGAGGATGGAAAGGATAGATTAAAATACTGAATAGGGAATTGATTCCCCCAAATAATAGGGAAGTAGTTAAAAAACCTGAACAAATTTAGCTACTCTTGGTGACTTCAATGCCCAGATATGCTTTATTCCAGGTTCCTGCAAGAACTGGCAAGTCTGATTGCTGAGCCAATGTTGGTGAAGTTTGAAAAATCACAGAGAATGGGTGAGATGTTGCAAGAAAGAAGAAGAAGAAAGGCAAATGTTCTGATTTTCAAAATTTGAATCTGAAATCTGTAGAGAGCTTGACTTTGGTTACTAGTGAAAATCTAGAATGTGTGAATGAACATCTAGAAAAAGAAGCAATAATCATAAAAAGCCAGCATGGGTCCATCAAGAACAGGTCATGCCAGGCTATTTAATTTTTGACAAGGTTACCAGACCAGTGAATCAGAGAGAATGCCTTGAATGTAATTTTCTTAGATTTCAGCCAAGCATTTGATGAAGTCTTTCATGCTAGGTTTTTTTTTTTTCAGAGAAGATGGAGAAATGTGGCTTAGAAGAAAATAGAGATAAGTAACCAGGTGAAAGTCTAGACCTTGAGAGAACCCATTAATGGTTCCATGTTGGCTTGGGAGGAAATGACTAGTGGCATGCTCCAGGAATCAGTGCTTGGCTGTGATATTTAACACTTTTAAAATCAAAGACTTGGATAGAGATATAGACTAATCAAGAAGCATTTGTTTAATTTCTACCACATGTTGGGTACTGGGGGTAAAAGTACAAAACTGAAACAATGCATGCTCTCAATGACCTTCCATTCTACTGGGGGTTACAACATGGAAGTGGAGAGTGGTGGTCAGTGAATGGAGTTTGGGTCTAGGTAGTCATAGAGACTGTGAATGAAATCATATAGCTGTAGATTTTCAAATTTTTTTTTATCAATTTGAATATTTATTTTTTTATTATTCCTTGAATAAGAGTTAGAAAGTAGGGGTTGGATGATGGGAGGGGTAGCCCAAAAGGCAAGATGCCTGTATTGACCAGGCCTTATCTTGGTGGATGACTGAATGGCATGGAATAGAATGGACACTTAATAGATTTGCAGATGATACATTTGCAGGAGGCATAACTAATACATTGAATCTCAGGATCCCCAAAGATTCTGACAGTTTTGATATTTGAGTTTAATTTAATATGTTGATAACATTGACTAGGGTCAAATGTAGTCTTGCACTTAAGTTAACAAAAGTCAACTTTACCAGGATAACATGGGAGAGGCATGACTAGAAAATAGTTTGTCTGAAATTATCAGGGGATTTTTAGCATCCTGGCTGCTAAATAGAGTTGAAAAATGGGAGATATCTGCCTAAAGCATTAATGTGATCTTAAACCACTAGGAGAGGCATAGCATCCAGGTCTAGGAAAGTAAGAATACTACGGCACTCTGCCCATAAGAGACCACAATGCAGTATTATATTTAATTCTGTAGGAAGGACATTGCTAACTTAGAAAACATCCTGAGAAAAATGATTAAGAGAATGAATACAATTTGGTTTAATTCAGGAAGTATTTACCATGCATCTACTATATATGCTAGGAATCCATTTGATGTTGGGGGTGTAAATATAAAAATGAAGGAGACCCAGCTTTTAAGAAACTTACTTATATTCTTATGGGAAAGACAGCATGAAAACACAAACATATATATGTAAATATCATATAAGTACAAATTTTATTTATTCATTCATTCATTTATTCATACATACATTATTCATTCATATATGCATTTATTCTTTCAATTATGCATATATTCATCTGTGTATTGGTTTACTCATTCATTTGTCTGTTCATCCACCCATCATCTACTGATCAATCTATCTACTTTTCATCTATTTATCTACTACTATCTATTATCTATCTATCTATCTATCTATCTATCTATCTATCTATCTATCTATCTATTTATCTATCTATCATCTATTATGGAGAGACCTAGAAGCTTGGGGATTGAGGACAGGCTTTGAACAGGAATTGGCAACTGAACTGAGTCTTGAGGCAAAGACCTAAAAGGAAAATACTCCAGACATAAGGGACAACTTGTCCATAGGCATAGGGACAGGAATGTCCAGTCTTGGGAACAGCAAACAGGCCATTTTGGCTGGAACACAGTGCACATGAGAGGGATATAATCAGTCTGAAAGACAGGAACCAGATTGTGAATGGCTTTAAAGACTGAACAGAGGCAAAAGGGAGCCACAGTAGCTTCCTGAGCAGTGAGATGATTGAAACTTTGCTTTAAGAATTTCAGTTTCGCAAATGTATGGAAGATGTGTTAAGAGAGACTCAAGACTGAGAGGTCAATTAGAAGAAACTTGCAATAGCCCAGGTGAAAGTTGATGAGGACTTTAGGTAGTGTGACTTTGTGAGAGGAGAGAAAAGGATGGACCCAAGAGATGCTTTGGAGATAGAATGGATGAGACTTGGTGCTCCTTGAAATCAGAGTCAAAGTATATAGTTCTGCTATATACTATCCTGGCGTAAATCACTTCTGCTCTTGAGCCTCAGTTTCCCTATCTGTAAAATGAAGGAGATGATTTCCACGGTCCCTTCCAATTCTCCTTTGGACAGCTCTATGGTCCCCCCTCGGATTGTTCTCTCTCATCCCCAAATACCTCAGTCCTTTCTCTGTCCTATAGGCTCTGTTCCTAACTCATGTCTTTTTATCCTTATTTCTCCCCTGGGTTTCTCCACTTTACTCCCTAGCCCTGCCCCCATCTCTCCAGCTCCAGCCAACTCATCTCTCATTGCTCCTTTCCTGATCTGACCTGGAGACCTTGAGAATAAAAATGGAGATGGCATTTAAGGATAAAAACAGAGTAACTTGTTTCTAACTTTAGGGCATTTGGGGGCAGCTGGGATGGAATGGTCTTGTCAGGGCTCTTCTCCATCAGCTCCTCCCCAGGTTCTACCCTGCTTTATGTTTATGATTTCTTTCCCCTGAGATCTAATCCACCAGTCTGAGAGAGATAGGAAACTTGGAAAAGGGAACTTGACACTGGTGACAAGCTAAGTCAGGTAGATCTCATACTAAAGGAGGTGATCAGGGAGGAAGGAAGGACGGAAGCATGCATTTATCAACCATCCATGAAATATCAGCTAAATACTTTACAAATATTATCTCTTTTGATCCTCATAACCATCCTTGGAGGTAGATACCATTTTTATCCCCATTTTATAATTGAGAAAACTGAGGTTTACTTGGTTAAGTGACTGGCTCAGGGTCACTTAATTAACAAATATCTGATGCTTGATTTGAACTCAACATCCTTCCTATCTCTAGGTCCAGGGTTCAATCCATTTGTACCAACCTCTGAGTGAATGGACCCATAGACTAAGGATGCCTGACATTCTCTTTACTCTTTCCAATTTATAGATTTTTTATATACATATATATACACACATATATGTGTGTGTGTGTGTGTGTGTGTATTTAGTCAGTAAACAAGCCCTAAATGGGTGTTTATAAAATATCTACTACTATGTACCATATTAATTTCTGGGAATACAAATATGAGAAAGAAAGATAGTTCTTGCTCTCAAGGAATTTACAATCTAAAGGAAGACAATACACAAAAGGAAACTGAAAAAAATATGTGTGTTTGTGTGTGTGTGTGTGTGTATGTGTGTGTTTCTGATGAGAGGGCACAAAGGAGAAATCAGAGAAGTCTCAAAATAGTTCAGCCAGGTGAGGAATGAGATGTTTGTCCTTGGACCCCTTTCATAAATAGAGGTTTTTAGAGTTCATGACTCTGCCCTTCAATCAGAGGGGCAGAGGGTGGTGATGAAGTGGATTCCCAAGGCTGACTCAATCTTGCAGGATGATAAGGTTTCCCAATAATGAGGTTCCTACAGCATGATTAAGAAATCAGAGAGTAGCCAAGTGGGGATTGAGAAGGTCAGGAAGATGTATAGATTGTTGGATAGAACTGGAAGCTAAACTGGGATATGTGGGTTCTAATCTGTTTCACATATAAATGATGTGAAAGTGGTTGATAATGTAAGGTATATGATAAGGACAGCAATCTGCTCAGAGGTTCTAGCTAGAAGACATTATATGTTCTAGTCCTTGGCCCTTGGACATCTCCACGCTCAGTACATTCGGTAAATATTCTAACATTAAAGAAAACCCCAGTTCCATCTCTTTCTGTATCTCTGACTCATCTCCCTCTGCATTTTCTCCTCCCTCCCAGATAATCACCAAGATCTAGTCCCTTCATTTCTCAGATGAAAAAGTCTGAGAGCCCAAAAAGGAAAATGAGCCTGGATTTAACCTAGGTCATCTGATGCTTAACTGAGTGGTCCTTCCATCACACTCAGCTTTATTCTAAATTTCTCTTCACCACCAACTTCTCACCCCAGTCCTATTTTTAGGTGTCATAGTGGTTAGAATATGGGACTTGGATTTAGAAAGACTCAAACTTAAATCTTGCCTCTGTCACTTAAAACTTGGACTGGTCCCTAGACATCTCTCAGACTCAGTTTCCCCTTCAACAAATGATGATAATGACTATTGCATGTAACTTACAGGAACATTTTGAGGTTCAAATGAGATAATATTACATAAAGGATTCTATGAATTGTAAAGCACTATGTCAGTGTTAGCTTCTATTATTATTGTTCTCCCAAATTCATCATAACTTAACTTTGGTGATACCCTCTCTCTGGCGGACTTTGTCCTGGTAACCTGTTAGAATCCTCACCCACCTTATTGGTTGCTCCTTTGCTTCCTACATCTCCCTCCTGTACCTTGAATAGGAATGACTTATGAGAAGGGAAGGGAAGAAAGGAGAAAAAGAAATCAGTTTTCTTCCTGTATGATATAAACTGCTGGGGTTTTCCTGAAGGCAAGACTTCTTCCATCCCCCCCTTCTTTCCACCCTCTGTGAGCTAGATGTAGAGTCAAAAAGAAACTTTTCCCTTCCTTTTCTTCTGTTTTCACAATGTATTTTGACTGTGACTGTGAGATCAGTTTGGAGGGTCAGTGCACAGACCTGGGGCAGTAGGTTCCAGCCTGAGAAAAGCAACAGGGAGGGATGTTAGACATTAGGAAGGACTTCTACCAGTCACTTGTAAGAGCCAGATAATAAGGTGGTTTTGCGGGGGGGAGACTGTGAGGATTTCTTTCTGTCCCCACCCTCAAGAATTTTTAGTTTGGAAGAGATGCTAGTGACTTCAGGCTGGGGAGCATCCAGCTTCCTGATGGCAGGAGAGTGGTCGAAGTGGCCTCTGGAGGGTTTTTCTTCAGTTGACAGAATGATTAAATTGCTACTGATTAAATTGCTACCGATGTCCTCTCCACCTCCTCCTCTCCCTCTTATTGTATCAACACAAAGCTACTCTTCTTGGGTATATTGATCCTTGACTCCTCTCTGTGGTGCCATAAGGGAAGTCTGTTCGCCTCCTGTGGCAACAGGAGCCAAGGGAGGAAAGAGGAAATGAGGAGAGGGATGGAGCCGAGGGGCAGAGAACCTGGGGTTGCCTCTGGTGAAGGAATAAACACCCGAATAACCCAAGGATGGAGCCACTGAAATACCAGGGTGTCAGACAGGGTTCCCAAGGAAATGGAGGTCATTTTTAGGGCCAGGAGCAAAACCCAGAAAACTCTTTGCTTCTTCCTTCTCTTCCTCTTCACTTGGTGTTCTAAGAGCTCCTCTCTGCAGGGTTGATGTGGGAACGAGAAAGATGGGAGGCACAGGAAGAGCTGCTGAGATTGCCAGCCCTGAGGCCAGCAAGCCCATTTCTGGAATAATGTTAGAACAGAGATCTAACCAAGATAGAAGAAAACTCAGGGGACATGCTTGTGGGAGCTTTGATTCATGGGAAGGCTCAACACTGCTGCCTCATTAAGCCCAAATGAAGCATTTAAAAAAGGCCCCTGTTTTGCAAGTTCATTTCCAAAGCATTTTGTATTTAATTTGTTTGCCAGGGCAATAATTTTGGGTCAGAATGCATAGCAAGCTCCTAAGCATGTAATTCTTTTCTCCTGGCGTCTCTAGTCTTTTTCCCTTCAAGGGTCTTGCTCCTTTCCCCACCAGTGCCCCAGGCTCTACAACCTTAGACCTTTACCCTCAGTCACTCTGGTCTGGTACATGTTTCACAGGCATGTGACTGAATGATAGAAAGAAAATGGATGGATAGATGGGCTTCACATCTCTCTCTCTGTCTCTCCTGCTCTCCTTCTCCATCTCTGTGACCGTCTCGTCTTTCTGCCATCAGATTTGGAACTTCCTTCTTTGGGACTTCCCTTCAAACCCCATTTCAAACCCAGCTTCAGGGAAATGTCACAGGACCTCGTCAGACCTTTCCCTTCAGTCTCCTCATCTCTTGTTTTGTTTCTGCCTGCAAACCCAGACCCTGCCCCTCAGCCCCTTCTTTCCCACAGACAGAAAACATAAAGGAGAAAAACCTTAGAATAGCCCAAAGAATATTAAGTTGCTGCTGAGAAGGGATGAGGACCTGGGGGAGGGGAGGGAGTCTTTTGGGGAGTTGGGATCTGTGAGATCAGAAATATGAGTGGTAAGGTGATGGGGATAGAAGAAAAGGCTAAGACCTATTGCTTTGGACCTAACTAGAGTTTCTAAAGAGGGAAATAGAGAGCCTTGAGAGGGCAAGGGATATCACTCATTCCTGCAATATATATGTCTAATAACATCTACTATGAGTAAAACATTACATTTCATATTCTGGAGGTAGAAAGATAGATAAAACATGATTCCCATTTTCAAGTAGTTTACTGTTCAGAGAGTAGAAATAGGAGGAGAATATGATCTCATAAAGAAGATCAGCAAAGTAACAGATATTTCTGAACTGGAATAAGAATGAGGAAAGAGCTAAGGAATTTAGATTGTAAGCTCTTTGAGGACAGGAATTGTTTTTTAAAAAAAAATCATTGTCATTAATTATATACTCAGAGTTTATTAGTAGATGCTTAATAAATTTTGACTGAATTGAGAGTGCGATTAGAGCACATTATTAATTACACTAATTACATTAATTACATTAATTACAATTGGGCTAAACCAGAGAAGGATTTGAGCGTCAGCCCCCTACTCTGGATTGAAGAGCTGAAAGATGAGGGAAGAACATAAAAATGGAGGACATCATCAGAAAATCCTTCCTGATGTCTAACTTGATTCCTGTAGTAACAACACAGTTTCTCTTATTCACCTTCAATGAGGATGAAGAAGAGCTGATGTTAGCCTCTGTACCTTTTTCCTTAACTATGTTATTAAGCTAAATGATCTCCCTGCTCCCAGTCTTTCCTCTCCAATTACTTCTTCACCCAGCTGCCAGAATAATTTTCTTAATGCATTGGTCTGATCGGGTCACTCACTGTTTTGCATAAAGACTTTCAGTGGCTCCCCATTGCTTATGGAATAAAATTGCAGCTCCTTATCCTCATATTCAAAGCCTTCTGGTGTTTGGGGTCATCTATCCTAGACTTATTTCCCATTATTTCCATCCTCACACATCTATTATTCAGAATTCAGTTGGAATTCACTTATCTTTTCCTGCATCTGACTTAAATCCATGAATTTGCATGTTCTTACCTCCCTGGGTTTACATTAAATGCCCTTCTCATAGATTTCTTGTTGAAATCCTATTTCTTCAAATCTCAACTCCAATGTCACTTCCTCCACGGAGTCTTCCCTGGTACCCCAGTTGGAAGTGATCCTTTCCTGCATGGTACTTGCTTGGAAGAAGCTTCAGATGGAGAAAGGGACTGGAATTCCTTACTTCTTGGGTAATCTTCAGCAAATCATTTAGTCTTGCTCATCCCCCCCTATTATAAAGATGGAATATTTAATCTTTTATCTTCAATTTTTTCCTTCCACCATGGTGTTACCCTAGGGGGTGGTCTGGCAATCTGTGTGATAACCTACACAGTTTATAATTTGAATTGATAATCTTATGATCCCTCTCAATCTTTCATATCTTTGATTTCTCCTATGAACCAATTCCATTCTCATTTGAATCACAGTAATCCTGGTAGCTAGGGCAGCTAAGTGGAGCAGTGTACTGAGTCAGGAAAAACCTGAGTTTAAATCTGGCCTCAGCCACTTACTAGTTGAGTGACCCTGCACAAGTCACTCAACCCTGTTTGTCTCAGTGTCCTTACCTGAAGAAGGAAATGGCAAACCACTCCAGTATTTTTACCAAGAAAATTCTAACTGGGATCATGAAGAGTCAGACATGACTGAAGAATGACCAAAGAACAAAAATCCTAGTCTCTATCTTATTCCCCTATCTGAGTCTAAGTTCTTAGACTCTGCCCCTGCACCATTTCTTGCATGTGTTTCTTGAAGACTAAATTTTCCTCAGGGTTTAAGGCCATCATTGTGTTTTTCCTCAATCTTTCCTTCTTCAGACAATGAATCCTCATTCCCTTCCCCTGCTCCCTTCTTCCCCTGTCCTTCTATCACCTCAGTCCTCCTTTCCTGGCCTATCTCCAAGTTCTCTTAATAATATTACTTTGGCTCCTTGGGATTCCTGGCTCCTTTTCCTCTGGTTTCTCCAGAAACACCTGAATTGGGAGAGTGAACAGTTTGTACCAGACAGAACCTGCCATATTTTCTGGGGTTTGGGGGTAGGGAAGGAAGAAATGTCCTAGATGGGGGGACATTGGAAAGATACAAACTCTAAGCACTAAAAATTCTGAATGCTATTTTTTTTTTCAGCCACCTCCATGGTCAGGCCAAGGTGTCACTCCAAATGATGGTCAGGTAGCCTATTGAAAACCTACTTTTTCCACAATTTTGTTGGTAATAATCATAATCATAATAATAGAAGGCATTTACAAAGTTCTTTAAGGCTTGCAAAATGTTTCCTCATTTGGAAGTTGAGGGGAAGTGTCAGATTAGAAGGAACTAGAGATTGTTCATTTAACAGGATATGATGAGAAAGTGGGAACTGGAAACTCTGAATTTCTGAAGGGTCTAAGAATGGGGGGGGACAGACAAGCCAGGCTATTGAAGAAACATAAAGGAGAAACAGGAGGCAGCCACCACCCTGTAGATCACCACCACCCTTCAGACTTTGGTGGGGACAGTCCAGGATCCTGAACCCACAGCAAGATTTACAACCCAGTGCTCCTAGACATCATCCTGGGAAGCAGCCTCTGTGGGGAGACAGCCTGGCCCACTGTCCTGCCACAGCTGCTGAAGACCCAGTGCTTGTCACTAGAGTCCTTGGTCCTTTCAAGTGGATCAACATCAGAAACTGATGTGAATTTATCAGTAGAAATGGCATTAAAAAAGAGATGATATATACATATGCATACACACGGACATCTATACACATATACCTCTCTCCTGTGTTTCTATCTCTGTCTTTCTTCTTGTCTCTTTCTTTCTGTCTTTTTCTCTGTCTCTCTGTTTCTGTCTGTCTGTCTTTGCCTGTCTTCCCCCCTCCTGTTTTATTGTTTATACCCTAAAAACTATGAGACGTTTCCCATATGACTTGGAGCTGAAACTTTCCATATGTATTGTCTTTTTATGTGAGCTTCTTGAGAGTGGGGCCTGTCTTACTTTTCTATTTGTATCTCTAGGGTTTTTTAATTTTTAAAAATGAATTAAATATTAATTTTTAATACTTCCAGATCAGTTCTTCTAAGTTCTTTTTTCCCAATTAATAAAACTTTAGTTTCTCTCCCTCTCACCTCATTCGAAAACCAAATGAAACCCTTTCAAAAATATTACTAGCCAAGCAAAACAAATTGCTGCATTGGCCATGTCCAATATATATATATATATATATATATATATATACACACATATGTATATACATATATATATATATGTATATATATATCATTCTGTGTCTTGAGGTGTCAGGGAGGTGAAGTATAAATAAAAATTTTAAAAAATTTTAAAAATGAATTCAATATTAAAAAAGTTCAAGAGGCAGTAACAGGAATAAGTGGAAACTCTGTTCAGGCATCCTAGGAATTAGCCCTTTATATTTGGAGGTCTCCTAGTACTGGCATCCCAGTAGGATAATTTTTCTATCTCTAACCCATAGTCCTTTGAGGAGCATGAGCCTGGGTCATAAACCTTTTGTGACTTAGAAAGCTGGACATTCCCCTTCCATGAGGTCTATAAGAACAAAATAATTTCCTTCCCTGCTCCATCCTAGAGCCTTCTTTTGGATCAAGGAGAGGGTTGACTTGACTGGAGGCAGAGGATGGATGGAGGGAAGGGGTGTATGGATTACACTTAGATTAGTGGAAGGAAATGGAATATAGATCTCTCAAGTTGGGTTTGGAGTCTTCTTGCTCGTGTGGTTAGTTTTCTGTCTCTGTATGTCCATTTTCTTTGCTCTTCAAACAATCATTTACCTCCCCACCCCATCCCTCCTTCACTAGTCGCCATATAAAGGCTTTTTGGAACCTGTCAACAAACCAGCCTTGACTGAGTCTCAGTTATAGACTCTCTGGAAGCCCAACCTAACTTCTTTGATCCCAATCCTGAGCACCTCATGTAATAAAACAACTCCAGGGAACCTGCTGGGCTGAGAGCCTTCTCCCTCTTCCTTGGGATCTCTTTCATCAGGTGAGGTAGGAAGGAGGAGAGGTATGTTAAAGAGAAGAGGAGTTGGATTTGGGGGGGGGATTCCAAATTGACTGGACTGTCAGAGGCAGAGGGAGAGCATTGAGAATCTGGGAGTCAATCCTGGTCATAGAACTTCGATTGATGATGTTTGTCTTTCATTCTCAAAGAAGATCATGACATCAGGGAGGTGATGCCATGACATGCAAGTGAATTGGGTTCTATGGGAGCAAGCAGTGGATAGAGAACTCACCCTGGAGGCAGGAAGATCTGAATTCAAATTTGACCTCAGACACTTGCTACTTTCTAGCCAAGACTGCCTCTCATCCAGGTCCATCTCCAGTCATCCAGATTCATATCTAGCCACTGGGACCCAGATAGTTCCAGACGAAAAAGGGAAGCCTAGCACAGCAGCCCCTCACTCAAATCCAATTCACTTGCATGTCATGGCATTGCCTCCCTGATGTCATGGTCTTGGGATCATCTAGTTAATTCCTTCATTTTATAGATGATGAAACAGACTGAGAATAGTGACTTTCCTAAGGTCACACCTGGGAGTAAATGGCATCTCATGCTTGGACTATGCCAATCCATCTTCTTCTCATCTAATCTTCCCAAGATGGTATTGAGAAAGCTCATCATCTCATGCCTGAACTATTCCAATCCATTTTCTTCTCATCTTATCTTCCTAAAGCATAGATCTGACCATAATATTCTCTCCCCTACCCTACCCATTAAACTTCAGTCCTTCCCTCTGACCTCTGAATCAAATTAAAATCTTTCATTTGGCTTTTAGAACACTTTGCCACTTGCCCCTTCCTACATTGCCAGTCTTCTTATGTCTTCCTCCCCTTCACATACTCAGAAATACAGTACTGACTTCCTTACTATTCCATCACCCAATTCTGGGCATTTTCTGTGACTGAGTCCCATATCTGTTTCCATGCCCGGAATATTCTATATTCTCCCTCCTCCTCTTCACTTCTTTACTTCCAAGAAGCTTTCTCCAGTCCTCCTTAATCTAAATGCTCTCCTTCTGAGACCCCCCTTAATCCTGTATGTATATATATATATACATATATATGTATACACACACACACACACACACACACACACACACACACACACACACATATATATATATATATATATATATATATATGTATCTTGGTTGTACATAGTACTTTGTATGTTATCTCCTCATTAGACCTGTATGAACAGGGACTCCCTTTTGACTTTATTTTTTATTTCCAGAAAGTTATCTGGTGCTTAATAAATAGCACTTGACTGACTCTTATTCCAAATTCAGAGTTCTTTAAACTATAACTTACCTTAACTAAAGAGGTGAGGGGATTTATGCTCTATCCATCAAACAGTCTATCCAGAAGTCACTGCAGGCTACAATTCCCAGGTCTTCCATGATGATTGGAGGACAACTTTGAAAGGCTTGAGAACTCTGATCAATGCAATGATCAGCCATGATTTCAAAGGACTGATGATGATGATGATGAAGCACTCTGCTCACCTCCCTGACAGAGAGGTGATTGCTTCAAGATGCAGAAATATATATATATATATATATATATAAAATATATATATATATATAGCCAATGCAGCAATTTGTTTTGCTTGGCTAGTCATATTTTTGAAATGGTTTGGTTTGGTTTTCCAATGAGGTGAGAGGGAGAGAAACTAAAGTTTTATTAATTGGGGGGAAAAAAAGAACTTAGAAGAACTGATCTGGAAGTATTCTCAACTGTTATTTTATTTTGTTTTTCCAATTATATGTTATGAAAGTTTTTCAACCTTCATCCACATGCATATGCATGTTTTTAAGTTGCATAATTTCCTTCCACCCTCCCTTCCCACCCTCCTCCCCCATTGGCAATAAGTCTGGTCAATATTGTACATACATATTTGTGTTTAACATGTTTACAGATTAGCTGTTTTCTGTATGAGGAATTACGATTAAGGGAAAAGAAAGAAGACCATGAGATAGGAAAGAAAAACATAAGAGAAATTTTTAAAAAGTGAATGTAGTGTTCATTTAGATCCTGTAGGGGTTTTGGGGTTTTATTTTGCTTTGTTTTTCTTTCTCTGGATGTGGACAGCATTGTCCGTGACTGGTCTTCTAGGGCTGTTCTAGCTCTCTGAACTGCTGAGAGGAGCTACATTGGGAGAATTCTCATTGGGTTGAGCTATAATCTGAACCTTGATCCCAGTGAATGCTTCTATTCATTCGTAGTGGGGACATACACCTTAATCAAGCTCTACCTTGTGAACCTCAGGTGGTTATGGATGCATATGACTCTTTTTCTCTTTTCATCACAATTTCCCCTACTGTACTATTGTTTTGGGGTGGTAAGGGTTAATGGTTTAAACATCTTTGATCAAAGGTACTTAGTTCTTCACTGGGATTTGGTTTGGGGTTCCTTGGAGGTGAGGTTCAAAAAAGTGCCATTTCCTTCAGATGGTCCCATTTCAAGGAGGCTGGAAAAGGATAGTGGGGGAGGGACAATTGACTTAATAACTTGGGTCTTTAACTCTACACTGTTGTGCTTGGGGTGGAAGCAAGGTAATCCACATTTTTTTGCTTCATTTTCCCTGGAAGGATATTCAAAACAGACTCTGACCTCTCCTCTTTCTTCCGTTCCTTCCTCTCCTGCTGGCTCTCAACACTTCCCCAAGCTTTCTCTGCTGACTCTGCTAGCCTCCGGCTGCTTTTTGAGAGGTGGGGGTTAGCCACAAACTCTTCACCCTCCTCCTCCTCCTGACCCATTCCTCCATCTCTTTCTACTCCCTCCTCTCACTCTGTTTCTTCTCTATCCCTTTCCTTCTTTTTCCTTAGATGGCCTTTGTCTCTTCTCGTCGTTGATTCTTCATTTCTGCCTCATTCTCTTCTCTATATCTCTCTTTGGAACTCCAATTCTCTCTGCCTAGCTGGATTCTGCTCTCTCCTTCTCGTCTCCCCTTTCCATCTTTGTTTCTATGATTCAGGCTGTAATGCAGGGGCAGGGATGGAGGTGTGTGGGTAGAGATACAAAGGGTTGGTATCTCTGGCTGTCCTGTTTCTGTTTCTCTCTTGCCAAACTTAATAATGAAATGAACTGGGACTCATGGTCAGGCTGCTGAGAGAATCTCAAGGTCACAGGGAAGGTGCCCAAGAAGAGAATCTGTAGACAGATAAGGGGTAGGAGGATACAGGCATAGGGGGAGATGATGATGAGGAAACTTTGGGAGAAGTTGATTGAGATCTGAATTAGAGAGAGAGAGAGAGAGAGCAGGAGGGAGGAGAGAGAGAGAGAGAGAGAGAGAGAGAGAGAGAGAGAGAGAGAGAGAGAGAGAGAGAGAATCTTTTTAATTAGCTATGTCTGTCTCTATCTTTGTCTCTCCATTTGTCCCTATAGGTGTGTTTATCTCTCTGTCTGTCTCTTTGTCTCTATTACCATCTCTGTCTTTCTCTCTCCCCAACATTGACGTCTCCAGGACAGGGACTTTACCTCAGCTCCACAACCTGGCCCCCTCCTTCCACTTCAGTCATCTTTTTCTTTGCCTCCTCCCGTCCCCCACACCCCCAGTCTACCGGCGCATCAGTCAGTGGTCTGGTTTCCCAGGAGAGAGGAGAGGGTTGCAGTGAGGAGGCCGGTGGGGGAAGCTAATGGTATTAGCCAGTTCTAATTCATCCTCACTCCCTTGATTTCCCACCCCCCCTTCATCTCTGAGATCTCCCCTCCCCCTCTCCACTCTCCATTCATCTCACTCTCTCCCTGGTTCCATCAGCATCAATTAGGCAGCCCTAGCTTTAATCTCATTTAAAGGGGCCTGGTTTGGATGAAGTGGCTCAGCTCCCTGGCTTCTGCAGGATCCCTGCAGGCTCAAACAAGCGAACCGAGGCAGAGGGATGGACAAACTGATCAAGGTCCCTTTCACCACCTTCTCAGGGCTGCTTTCATAAATGTGGCTCCTTCTCTCTCCTTTCCCCCCATATTCAGAGAGAGGACTAGGGTTTCCTAACCAATATACAAGCCTAAACTTCATGCTTATTCCACACATTTTCCCTCTTTCTTCCCTACTCTCTCCCAACCCCCTCTCCCCACTACCATACCATGTCTGTATGCAACATAAAGATGTTAGAAACCATTTGAAAGTGACCCAAAAGAGGGCCTAGACTTTTCAGTCATGAAAATAAAAAGCTTTTGGGGGTAGTGTGGAGGAGGAAATCTGAATAATGAGCTTTTAGTGTCTGCAGGGATTTATGATACAGAGGAGGGTCACCAAGCTATTCTTTATCCTGGTGAAAGAAAGAGTAGGAAATTCCAAGTTGCAACAGGAGGAGGGGGCCAGTTAGACATTGGGACAAGCTACCTGAATCTTGTCAAATTGATTGATTGATATTTGTCCATTGCTTTTGAAGACCATGACATCAGGGAAATGATGCCATGACATGCAAGTGAATTGGATTTGAGAGTGTGTGTGTGTGTGGGGGGGGGGGCTGTGCTCAGTCACCAGACTCATTCTCTCTTCCAGAGCCTTCTGGGTCCAGTGGCCAGATATGAATCAGAACTACTGGAGATGGCCCTGGTTGCAAAGGGAGACTTTGGCCTTTTAAAAGCTAGGTTTTCTTTTAGGTCACAGTTTGATGGCGGCATGTCCATTCAAGCATTAAGGTCAGACAAGAGAGAGATGAGGAGGAAGCCAAGAATGACCCTTTCCAAGAAAGAAAAAAAAAATAAGCTGGGAGGGTAAGATCCTTAGAATTTCTCGGTGGTCAGGAAGAACCTCTATTGCATAGACCAAAAAACTCCAAAAAAATTAATCTAGGAGGGGAAGACCCTTAGGGATTCTGGCTAAAACAGAAACAACATGTCTAAGCCCACTTGGTCATTGTTTTCATCCTGATTGGTTCAAAGTAAATGTAAATAGTAGGGTAGAAAGGGCATTGAATTTAAGCTGGATCACTTTGGTTATTTATTTATTCTTATTTTGTATAAATGATATTTTTTTATACATTACTAAAATATTCTTTTTTAAGAGTAAACAAGTAAATACCCCCTCCTCCCCAAAAATATAGACCCACATGATCAATAAAGTAAAAGAAAGAGAAAAATTAAATTAATAATAATAATAATAATAATAATAATAATAATAATAATAGGTGTAGCCAGGTGGTGCAATGGACGGAGTGCCGGCCCTGGAGCCAGGAGCACCGGAGCCCAAACCAGGCCCAGCTGGGTCACTTTGAATTCTAACTTTGCTGTTTACTACATATTTGCTCTTGGGCAAATTGCTTTATCTCTCTGGACCTTTTCCTCATCTGTGAAATGGAAGAAATAGTGGACTAGTTGACTTTTCCAGTTCTTTATTCATGATTGTGTGGAATAATTTTCTCCGAGATCATAAAGTTTAAGTGATTGCAACCTCCCTTAACCCTCCTCCCAGTCCCCAGAATCTGCAGAATTGTGCATTAGAAAGACTATGATACAGAAGAAAGGATCTAGAACTGATTCACTGTATTAGTTCTTTCTCTGGCCTCAGCCTCCCCATATGCAAAATGGTGAATTTCACTGATTAGATAAGATTGTCTTTGTCTTTGCTGTCTTTGTACCAAATAGATTCTTAATACAAGTTTTGTTGATTGTTGATCTCCAGGGTCCCTGCTAATTCTATGACATATGTGCCTATACTAGACACAAGCTCTTTGAGGTCCTGCGTAGGGGGTGTTGGGCACTTTTTTCCAGAGTCTGGGAGAGGTACCTCTCCTTTCTGAACTGAGACAGAAGGGTTAGAATCAGACAAGGAACTTTGGAATGAAAATTGTGCCCCTGTATGATTGAGGTCAAGCCATGTTCCCTCTGGGTCTCATCTGCAAAAAGAAGGGATTGAATGATGACCTCAAGGGTCCCTTCACCCCAAAACATCTACCACGGTTTATACATTCAAACTTTAAAAAATGAATCTTGACAATTAATTCCAGAGTATCTTAAAAACAGTCTCCAGTATGAATTGTTTCCTGTATTTATTTTGTTAGGTCTAACTACCTCTTCCATTAAGATACACTGGTCCATCTTTCCAGAGCATATTATATGAATGAGTTTTAAAGTTTATGATCTGACATTGCTCCACATCACTGCCTGTTTGAGGCTGCTGGAGGATTCTGGAGGGCTTGGAGTAGAGGAATATACGAGATAGAAGCTTGAAAACTGATTTTCTCCATTAACTGGAATCTAGCTAGAAATTCTTTACTTCTTTGGGAAGGAGACCCAGAATACCCAGACTGGGAAATGGGACCCAGGCAAGAGCTTCCTAGAGGATTGCAGGAGGGATTGTTGCCTGTAGGGAAAGGGTGAAAGTCAACCTGTTCTTGTGAGAAAGCAGAGGGGCTGAGCAGAGAGTCTGGGGCCGGACGGGATCTGTCCCCATCAGATGGGAAAAAGAAAGGGCGGCAAGGTCCTTGGGGAGAGGAGCTCTGTGAATCTCTCTCAGGGTGTGAAAGTGGGAACTGGAGCCTCCTGATCAGATCCCCAAGAGATACTTCTGGGACAGGAGCTGCCTTTGTCCCCTGTAGACAAAGCACAGCTGGGCAGACTGGGACTGGGGAGGGGCCTGGGGAGTGGACAGAGGACACACTGTGTGGATCCTAATCCCTATCCTCTACCCCTGCCCCCAAACCTCCCCGAGGCTGCGACTGGGAGAGTGCGCTCTCATTTCTCTGAGATCTCTTCCTGGATAGTAAGCACACAGATGGAGTCTCTGGAAATCCTTTCCACTCCCAGGTCCTTTGGAGTGGGGGTAGGGTGGGGAGAAAGACCCCTCTGGAGGTTTCATGTGGAATGACTCAAAGTCTTCACTTTCTTTACTGGGGTGGATAAACACCATCCTGATGCTGTAGGGATATTTGGAGTAAATCTGGTCTCACTTCTTTCAAGCCAGGAGTGATCTTGGGGAAGTCTCTCAACTTCTTTTGGGTTTAACCTCCTAGTCTCTAAAATTAGGGGGTTGGAATAGATAATTTTTTAAAGTCTCTTATGGCACCCTTCTGCACCCTTTTAGCACCCCTTTCTATCTGCAGAGGACTATGAAACCTCTCACTTTCCCTCTGTCTCTTCATGCCTCCAGACTTGATGTCTCTGGGTTTGATTAAGGGGAGGTGTGGAGATGGAGAGAAGCAGTTACAACTACCCTTCTCCTAGGCAGATCCAAACTGGAATCTTGAGCTTCATAATTAAAGAATAGAGTGTGATTGTGTGTGATTGTGTGATTTTGTGAGTGTGGATGGAGCGAAGGTCTGGGAAATGCAGACATATTTGATGCTGAGTTGGGATTAGAGGTAGTGGATGTGGGGTGGGGATATGAATAGAGGAGTTTTGGGTCTCTGTAAGTCATCATAAAAAGGGTGGTGGCATGTTCTTCAGTTGGATTGGAGTGGAGTTAGACCTCCTTACTAGAATGGGTTAATGGTGAGAGCGACCCTGGAATTCCCTTCTTCCCTGGAAACTTCTCCAGGCTGAGAAGTTTCTTCTGTCTGAGCTGGGGGATGGGATATCCTTCTCAGAGACAGAGAATTGATGGATTGACATCTGAAAGGCAAGGTTAAGTCCTGAGATTCTGATTTTATGGTGCTGGGAAAACCCATTCAAACCTCTGACTAGTATTTTGACTTTTGACTGCTATTACTGTTCATTTATGTTGAGGTTTGTGTTCCCAATCTCCAAAGTGATCTTGTGAAAAATCAGCAAGAATAGAACTCTTGGAATAAAACAAGTAAGCAAGCAAACAGATGAACAACAGCAACAAAAATCCAATATGATGGATAGTGGACAGGGAGCTAGATTTGAAGTGAGAAGACTGAGTTCAAATCCTTCCTTAGATGCACACAAACTGTGTAACCCTGGACAAGTCACTTTACTCTGTGCCTATTTCCTCATCTTAAAAGAAGACTGAGAGTTTTTTAGGTCCCTTTCTGTTCTAAATCTTTGACCCTATAAGTTTATGAACCCCCAGAGAAAAATGTAAAACTCCAAGATCATAGAGGACTAGGAAGAACCTTAGAGATCATTGTTTCAATTCCTTCATTTTACAAACAGAAAAGAAAGCTCTGCCCCAGAAAGATGAAATAACTTGCCTATTCTTGCCCCCTATAGTGGGGGGGGGGGAGTCACAAAAACAATGAGTTACATAAGCAGGATTTGAACCCAAGACCATTCAGATCCAGTGATCTTTCCTCTATATCACTAATAGGCACTGGCACACATGGGCCTCAGTTTCCTCATCTGTATGAAGAGATTAGACTAGATGATCCTTTCTTCTTTAATGTCCTTTGATTTTGTGAAAATGGAAACCATTGGAAATGGGGATGAGGATTGGATTAACCAGAATGATCACAGCTATTTCCCAGCAGACACTGGAAACCTGTGATTCTTTAATGTTCATTCTCCTGAACATTATGTACCTCTGATGTGTCCTAGAACAGCAACAGCAGCAAAGTCAGATAGAAGCAGGGGCCCTCATATTGACTTAGAAAATCACATATTAATATTATTTGTGTTTTATTGTATTTTTATTTTATTAAACATTTCCCAATTTTAATTTGATTCCCAAGTGCTTCTGAGCATTGTAGGTTTCATGTGTGAAATGATTCTATCCTAGAGGAAGGATAATGGTAATGGATAGAATCTCCCTTCTAGGAAAGACCTGGTTCCCCAGAAAGAATAGGCTGCCCTTAACCTCAGCATTTTTATCTTCTCTCCTGCATGGGCCCTACCCAGGGAAACAGTCTCCTCCATCTATCAGTTCAGTTTTCTAACTGAATCTGAAAGTCACTACTCCTGCTGGAGAAAGCCTGGGATGAAGAACCTTTCTCTCTGAGTCCCTTTTTAGAGTTGCAAAGACTTGAAGTATTTAAAAGTACCAGAAGTCAATGTAGAATCATAGCTTTGGAGACAAAAGAGCCCTTTGAAGTCATCTGGGCCATCCTCTTATTTTCTAGATGGGGAAACTGAGATTGAGAAAAGAAGATTGGACAAAGGAGAACAATTTGTTCCATGGACTGTGAAGGGGTTTGAGGTATTTGATGTGGAGCATTTGAGTTTGGTTAGACATAGAAGATGCCAAGGTTCTCCACTGAATAGTCATCCTGACTTTTATCCTGCCACAATGGAAGAGGCCAACAACTTTGCTCTGCTCTGCCTTGATTAAATCCAATGTACTTGCAAGTCAAAACATCACCCTTTGAAAACAAAGGTGGAACAACAACAAACCCCACTTCTTATGCCCCCCCCCAGCTACATGTGGTATGGACAGGGCAAGTAACTTTGGGGCAGTGGAAAAAGAGTTGGCTTTGGAGATAGAACATTTGGGTATGAAATCCCATTGAGCCCCTTAACAATTGTCTGACTTTGGGCTTCATCTCTCTTTGCCTCTGTTTCCTCATTTTAAAGTCAGAGGATGGGGGTCATTTGCCTTATGAGGTCTCTTCCAATTCTAAAATTAACCAGGTACAGGAGAGGACAATGGAGCCCCACTCCCCCTCCTATTGCATAATAGTGAAAGCACTGGCCCCCAGCCCAAGGGTCCTAAAGCCTAGCTCTTGGGCATGAAGTAAAGCGGATGGGTTGGGTTTTTTGGGATTATTTCAGAGGTAAGAAAGGTAGCCAGCTCTACCCTCTTTACACCCTCCTTGCCACGCCCCAGTTCTTTCCAGGTGAAATCCTCTTGAAAGGGGAAAATAAGGCATCGAAGGACATACTATAAGAGATACCTATATTTTGGAATGGGGATAAGCTCTACCGCCTGTCTAGACCTCAGTTTTCTCATCTGTCAAATGTGGGATAGTGAAGGGAGTGACACTCTATTCTTTGCCTTGATGATGAAAGAAGGATTATGGGATTGATTCTATCAAGTCATTTCTGGCATCTGCCAGGACTCTGTCTCATTTTTCTCTTCCACCGGTTGCCTGGTCATCAAAAACTCGGGCTCCTCCAAAGCAGAGGGCTCATTGGATAGATCGGATGGATAACTCTGGTTCTTGGAAGAGCTGGATGGGGGGAGGGCCAAGGGACCTGGGAAGAACCAGAGGCTTCCGGATGACACCCCTCCCTCCCCTTGAGGAAAGCATGCGCTTTGCCCAGTTCTGTTGCTGCTGAGAAACTGGGAGAGCTGCCAGCAAGCAGAGACCAGGGAGAAAAAAAGGGGAGGGGAAAGGGGGAGCTGGAGCCTGCAGGACCATGGCCTCCAAGCTCACTAACCAGAAGCAGTCCTGGTTTGTTCTGCAAGGCCCTCTTTCATGCTTCAGACTTCCCTTCCCTCCCTCCAAAGCTCTCTCCATCTTTCACCTTTTCCCGTCCTGCTATTGTTGGGGGAGGCATTAGGTCCAGAGCAGAGCTTTCCATTGCTAAGCATCATCCTTAGAGATCAGAAGCAGAGAAGACCCCTCCCCTACACGCACATAAAAAGGAAAGACACCTGAAAATGGAACTAAGGAAGGAGAGTTGGAAACCCGCCCCTCCTACCTATTACCTAGATACCCTTGGGTCATTTTCTTTCTTTAAGGGGAATGACTTTATTTGGTTGTAAAGAGAGAATATTGAACTAGATCAGAGGTTCTTCATTTCTTTTGGGTCATCCTTTGGCAACTTGACAACCTTGTGAATTCTCTGATCCCCTTCTTGGAATAATGTTTAATTGCATAAAATAAATAGAAAAAATAATAAAGCTAAAAAGTAATTTTTTTTCTCATCCACGTTCATAGATTCCAAGAAATCTATCTAAAATTCCCTTGGGGCCCCAAATAAGAATCCCTGGATTAGTTGATGTCTAAGCACTACACCTTTTGTTTCTATGAATCAATGTGTGGCCATGGTAGGTTGGGAAGAAAATGAGAAGGTTAACTTCTCCTCTACTCAGAGATCAGGGTTGGAGAGTCAGTTGTGAAGGTTTTTGGAGGGAAGCAATTGGATTTCCTTCATCTTGAGCACCAAGACCTTATTTGCCTGGCTTAGATAAATATTCAGTCTCGCCTGCAGGCAAAGGGATAATTGTGATGATCTCTCCCAGTTTCAGCCCGGGTTGTAGAGGCTCATCAGTATTTCAGTGTATCCCCCCCCCCCCCCATCTCTCTGGCTGGAACAGGAGATATGGGATGAGTTTAGATGAGGAAGCAGGAATAGGGGCTCATGATCATGGTTGGGCATCCAAGATGGGACAGTGAATAGGGAGGGAGTATTGTGTTTGAATGAGTTTTTTTTCCTTAAACTCTGGGAGTGAGCTGGTGGCCTCTCCTCAAGTAATCACATTGTGCTCTGGGGAGCAATATGGGAATTGGAGTGAGATCTGGAGGGAATCCATTCACACACACACACACACGCACACGCACACGCACACATACAGACACACTCACTCACTCCCCCCACCACACACACAGTCCCACTGCAGACTTGGACCATAGTGCTGCTGTGGTGGTTACGGCTTCTGGCTTTTGCCTGTGACAGGCTCAGCCCCAGTCTGAAGCCTGCATCTCTCTCAAGGTTCCGAAGCCCTCAGAAGTTGGCTGCCTGGCACAGCCCTCCCAGTGTGGAGCCCCAGCCTGCCCGAATCCATCAAGAGAAAGGCAGAGGTGTGCCGGGAGGCTGTCACTGCTGAGGGAGGAGGAGAAGGAGCAGCTGAAGGGCTTTCCGGAGGAGGTCGGGGAAGTCCAGACCCGTTGGGAGCTCCCTGGACGCAGCACCCAGCTCTGACTTGGGACTTTGGAGAGATGCAGGCCCCCTCGACCTGGGGCTACTGACCCTCTGTACTGCTGCCCCCTTTGAAGGAGAGGATGGGAGCCTGACTCCTGGGGGCTGAGGCAGAGAAGACCCCCGAAGGGGAAGAGACAGAGCAGAAGCCTTGTCCTCCTCTTCCCTTTCCTCCCTGGCCTTTCCTAGGGCCCCCACGGGCCCCCACACTCCCGGGTGCATTCAGAAGCCGGTCCCTGGGACAATATGACACGTCTGAGCTGGTGCTTCACCTGCGTTATCCGCTGGGGCAAGTATTTGTTTTCCTGCCTTCTGCCCCTTCGATTCTGTCTGCGGAAGGAGGTAAGCTGATGGCAATGCCCTTCCCTGATCTCCTAGGACTGGGGGGCAATGACAGCGTCCAGGGCCTCCTAAGACTCTTCCTCCCCTGCATCTTTCTCCTCTTCATCATCCCCAGTGGGAAAAAAAAAACATTAGAGATGGATGCATCATCCTGGGTCTCCCTTGCCCTGCTCTTGAGCTCGGCTTAAGGAATTCCTCTGGCAAAGAGAATTGCTGCTCCACTGAGATCACTGCCTTCCACACTCCCTCATTGCTCACTTCAGGCACCCCAGCATTTGAAACCAGAGCACTTTGCAGTTGGGGTAGATATGAGTTGAGATAATAGACATAGAAACCCTCTGGTGGATATGAAGATTTGGACACAGAAAGGCATTTCTGTTGAGTTTAGATTCCCCTCCCCCCAAGTTTCTGTGAGAGGGGAAGGGTCCCTGGAGCCCTGGAAAATGCTTTTTACTTGGAAGAATCAGAGGCTCAGTTCCCTAGAGTAAGAAGCAAACAAAGTAAGATGAAAAGAGATGAGTTTGGATGGTATTAGATGAACGCTGGACACAATGTCAGATCAATTTTGATGGTTGGAGGGGCTGGGAAGTTGAACGGGTAGAGGATTCTAAGCTAACTGAGGAAGAGAATAAAAGCTGGGTGGACTCTGTGAAGAGCAACAAGATTTGGGGGAGATGGGCAAGGGATTGGGAAAGGTGGACAGGGCTTAGGTAGATTCTGGGGGCGAGAGGCAAGGGCCATACTGCATTGGGGGAGAGGGGTATGAGATGGGGAAGACTTTCATGGGCTGCATATATTCTGTCAAGCAATACAAAGATCAGGGTAACTTTGGGGAGAAAGGCAGTTTCTTGGGGTCATTAGGAGAGAAGCAGGAATGGTCTTTGTGAACACTTGGGGAGAGGGAAGGAACTGGTAGCAGAATGTGGTAGGATCCTGGGGGACAGGAGACAAGCAAGGAAAATATTGGGGAGAAGGTTATATAGAATTTTATCCAGGAACAGGGTTGGATTTCCTGGCATAGCCCCTTTGATAAAGAACCTTTCCTTTCCAAACACATTCCTGGTTTAGGTTTCCCCTTGGCTGGGAGTGGGGGGTGTGGAGAGAGGGAGAAGATGGTGGGAAAGCTGCTTGGCTGGGGTCCCTTTTTTAGAAAGATTCATTTCTCATGTGGCCAGGAATTAACAACTGGGGTGGCAAGAAGCCAGATGGGCATAAAGCCCAGGGAGCCCCCTGGGCTAAGAGAAGGTGGTGTTGGGAGGCGAAAGGGAATCTGAAGGGTGAGACTGCCTTGCTTTTCTAACCTGTCCTGTGATCCTGTAGGAGAGCAAGGGGAGATGCAGTGGGGCATGAACTAGGGAGGGAGGGTAGAAAGCTCTGAGTAGTTCCCCTTACCACAATATATTTTTTTTCTTCTGAAGTTCTGAGTAGTTTCTTTACCCCATTGGGTTTGTCTTCTTCCAGTGGGACTAAGTGTGGTTTTACTTTGCCATATTCAGTGAGATACAGTTATTATATAGAAGAGGAAACTGAGGCAGAAAGAGGGTTAAGTTATTTGCCTAAAGCTATGTAGCTAATTCATGGTGAATTAGGACTCTTCAACATGCTAGATTCCAGTCTTTTCACAAAGCAGACTCAGGCCTAACTCTGCAGCTTCTTAAATATCTGGTGATAGGGCTTCCTCCTGACTGCACCATCATCAATCCCATCCTTTCTTCCCCCCTTGCCACAATGTCAGCAGTTGGGGTAAACTGGTGATTGAAGTCCTGTGGGGTGGCTTTCTTCCTTGCAGACTCCTGCTTCTCAACTTAGCTTACCACTTACCTAACTGGCAGAGGGAATGATGCCAAGCACCCTTCCCAAAGTGCTTTGAGATCCTCCAGAAGGTGGTGTCTCCTGGACTGAAGGAATATAAAGGGGATTGGTTGAAATATAAAGGGGGTGGAAGGTGGGGAGGTGGTCCTTGAAACCATTCCCAGTTTGGCCCTGAGTTCAAAATCTACTGGACTCCAATGTTTAGGTTCCATTACATTCAGAGAAGGAAGCCTGCATTAGGAAATGAATTGTGAAGATAAATAGGAACCAAAGGTTCTCAAATACTTCCTCACTCCCCAAGTCTTCCAGAGAGCCTTCCCTTCTCTTTTCTATAGTAAGACAGAGACAGTTTGGATGGGAACTGAATTTCTTGCTGTGCCAGGTTGGTATTGCAACTGCAGCTGGTTTCCTAGGTCTGGGGCACTATGATATCTTGAATGGGCATTTCCAGGTCTTTTCATTTCAAACAGGAAATTAGAACAAGGGAGCAGATAGAGATAGAGACAGTAATACTCAGGGATCTTATTATAAAATGTGGGAATTGTGGCTAAATCATAGACCCCCTCCCAGATGTATTCTTGTCTGTGAGTCCTTCCTTTGCCACGGTCCATGAGTGGTAAGAATATAATGACTTTCCTCCCCATGTCCCAATTGAAGAAATCAAGGCACGTGTGGGGAAGATAGGAATGGAATCCAGAGAGAGATCAGGGAAGTCAATTCAACTTTTTCCCCATCCTGTCTCAATTTACCTAGTCTGAAATGTTCATATATTAATAATAATAATAATAACATAATAATATATAATATGTATCTACCATATATATATAATACTTTTAAGATTTGAAAAACACTTTATGAAATGTTATCTCATTTGATCTCCCTAATACCCTGTGAGGTACATTTTAGTATTATTTGCATTTTACGGGTGAAGAAATGAGCTGGAGAAGGGTTCAAAGACTTATTCAGTGTCAATTAAATGCCTGCATCAAGAACTGAACTGAAATCTTGGTGAATGACAACCAGCCCCATGTTCTATTCATTGTACCACCCAGCTTACCCTTTTGTGTCTTATGTGAGGGAAGAAGGAAGGAATCTTAGGGTCATCTGTATATTCAGGGAAGGGTTAGGAATGAGTATTCTCTGGGTGCTTCAGGATTGGGAGCTGAAGGGTGCAGGGTTGGGTTGGTTGGCCACAGAAAGGAGGTTGGATAGCAGAAGGGCCCCAGCTGGGCCTTGCAGCCCACTGTACCATCCCACAGTGCCTTTTAGAGATGGGGGCTGCCGTTTTCCTGGTGCCTTTGCAGACCCCTTCATGGCCAATCAGCAGCCAAGCTAAGGTGTTCTGCTGATACAGCAAAAAAATCCTTGGATGCCATCGCCTGTTCACTGCCCCCTCCCACTGCCCACCGGCTTCCAGCCAGAGCTCCAGCCCTTGGCAAACAGAGGGATGGGAGCCCTGTTTTAGCCCAGAGGTTGGGGACTTAGCTCTACAGGGGAGAAGGCCAAGGAATAATGAAGTGGATATTAGGCATGGATAGTTCTGCCCCAAGGTCTGTAGCTAAGACCTCCAGATCTTGAAATTTCTCCTGAAATAAGGTATTCTCAATATCTCTGTGCCTCAGTTTCCCACTCTGTCTAGAAGTGGGGAGAGACACAGGGAACAGTTCCCAAAACTTGAACCAGATTCTGTTCCCTAAGACTTAAGTGTGCTCATGTATGTTGAGGTTCAAATAATGTAATTAATACAAAACATTTTGACACCTTTAAAGTAGCAAACATTAGTCATATATTATATATTATTGTTTTTGGTGGCGTTTTCAGTAATATCTGAATATTTGTGATCCCATTTGGGGTTTTCTTGACAAAGATACTGGGGTGGTTTGCCATTTCTTTCTTAGCTCACTTTACAGACGAGAAAACTGAGGCAAACAAGGTTAAGTAGCTTGTCTGGGATCACATAGCTAGTAAGTGTCTGAGGATGGATTTGAATTCAGTTCTGTTTCTAAGCTTAATGTTTATGCATTATAGCGCCACCTAGCTGCCTTTTTGCATATTCTATTTTTATATATTTATATTTACATATTACATATTTATAATTGATTCTAAATTCTAGTTGTTTTCGATTAGATCCTTTGGCCAAGTCATATCCTTTTTCTGTACCTCATTTTCCCAATGCATAAAATGAGGAGGTTAGGCTATCTTTTTTTAATTAGGTTTTTGCAAGGCAGTAGGGTTAAGTGGCTTGCCCAAGGCCACACAGCTAGGTAATTATTAAGTGTCTGAGGTTGGATTTGAACTCAGGTACTCCTGACTCCAGGGCTGGTGCTCTATCCACTGAGCCACCTAGCTGCCCGAGGCTAGGCTATCTTTAAGGACCATTCCAACTCTAAATTCTATGAAGAATACGAAAAGATCAGTCTTACTTAAATGCTAACTTCAATTCAGATCGATGCAGTACAATCTAGAGTGCCATAACTAAAAGCAAAATGTATGATTGGGATGCATTCTTCTAGTATTAATGGATTTGGGACTAAATGATGTGAAGGAGAGAAGACCACTAATTCTTTAAAGTTGTCAGAGCCTCAAACCTCTCTGTGAAGTAGGTAATACAATGATAATCATTCTCATATTGAAGGTAAGGGAACTGAATCTTAGGGAAGTGAAGTGACTAACCCAGGGTCACTCAGTTAATGAATGCCAGATGGGTCATGTCAACTAGCTGTTTTCCAATTCCTTTGGAGACAGAGCAGGAAGAAATAGCTTGATATTCTACAAGAAAGAAGGAGGTCAGATATCAATGAATATATTTTATGGTCAGTAGGCAATGGTATGGAAAGGGATGATGGAGCATCCCCTTTCCTGGAGCTCTCTCATCCCTGAAGAGACTGGGAAGGCACCTTCTCTAGAAGATTCTTCAAAGCCCTTCCCACAATTGACCCTCATCTTTTTTCCTTTTTCCATTTCTATCTATTGTATATCACTTTGGATAGGGAGGGCTGTACAAATTGGGCAAAGAAGAGAGGGCAAAGATGATTCTTTGGCAAGATGGACATACTGGGGTGATAGCAGGATTCTGAGCAGAGAGAGAGAGATCAATCCATGACTCAGGCTTGGAGCTGGAGGGGCCCCCAAAGCCACCTAATCCAACTCTGTTGTGTGGTAGTTGAGAAACTTAAGGTCCAGAGAACGTCAGTAATGGGATTTCTCTGATTATGATTCTGTCACTATTTGCAAGGGACCTTGTTGCTGTGTCAGTGAATCAACAAGTACTCATTGAATACTTAATTTGTCCAAAACATTATATTAAAGGATATAGGGTTGTTTAAGACAAGGGAACTGTCCTGAAGGAAAAAAAAGGAAAAAAGGAAGAAAATAAGAAGGAAATATGCCTTTATTAAGTATAAACACTGTCCTAAGATTTTTTTAAAAGTGTTATCTCATTTGATCCACACAACAGTCCTGGGAGCTAAGTCTTATTATCATTCCCATTTTACAGTTGAGGAAACTGAGGCAGACAGAGGTCAGATGACTTGCCCTGGGTCACACAACTAGTGAAAGACTGAGATCAGATTTGAACTTGGATCTTCCTGACTCAAGGACTAGCACTCTATCCACTGGCTTCCTCACCTAGCTGTTGGGGAGTGGAGATCTAGGGTCCAAGGACCCTATAGATTATCTCATCCAGTCATTCACAGCCTTAGACCATTGGGTTAAGGGTGGGAGGGGAAAGAATTATTTCAAGATATTCACCAAACCACTATTTTTTTGGATCCCGATATATTTATATAATTATATTATTGCTGCTATATAGTGCTCCATAACATTTTTGTTTTGTTTTGTTTTTTTTTGCAAGGCAATGGGGTTCAGTGACTTGCACAAGGTCATACAGCTAGGTAATTATTAAGTATCTGAAGTTGGATTTGAACTCAGGTCCTTCTGACTCCTGTGCCATTTAGCTGCTCCTCCATAACATTTTTTTCATATCATTTTTTTTGATGATAAAAAGGAAGAAATTCAGGAAGGACTCCAACAGATTGATTGGACCTAGATTTGGCAAACTTTTGGGAAAATCTGAATAAGATGCACAAGATGGACAGGTACAGATGGGTCTATATTGTCTAAATTGATAAAATTCCAGGTCTATTTGAATTGACACAGACTTCAAACTAGGAAAGGTTTGAGAACCACTCACATTTCTTGACCTTTCCCACTCCACAGCCTCTTCATTTGTCTTTCTTCTTCAACTCTCTCTATTTCCGTTCATACTTTACTCTGTTGCTAAAGAGTCATTTTTCCCAGCTTGATAAACTATGACCTCCAGGAGCAAATAGAAAAGAGTCTGTTTAGCTTTTAACCCCAAACCTGGTAGATTCTCCCATTTCTGACTTCCTTCAAGTGCATCTCAAATCCCATCTTCTGCAAAGGTCTTTTCTGGTTTCTCTCTTATTCCCTCATTTCTGATATTGCCCCCACCCCAACTGTATATGTCTTCTCCTCCATGAATAAGCATTTGTCTTTATTTTTTCCAATTGCATGTAAAAACACTTAAAAATTTTTTTCTTTGAGTTCCAAATTCTCCCTCTCTCCCTCCTCTAGAAGAAAATTTGCTATAGATTGTATTGGAGGTACTTATGTTTGTATGTTTTCTCTATTCCTTGAAGAGTGGGACCATGTTTTCACCTTTCTTCATATTCCCAGCATTTAGTACACTTTATACAGAAAATGCTTAAAATAATACATACTTATTGAGTGACTGGCTGGAACCATTGCATGAGCCTCATTACAAGATGAGGAAACTGAGGTCTGTAAAGGTTAAGAAACTTCCTCACATTGGGTAAACACCAAAGCCAAGTTTGAAACCCAGGTCTGACTCTCAATCTGCCTTCTTCCTCTCAATATTGCTTGACTTTTTGACTCTGTTTTCAGAGGAGGGGTGAGGGGGTTAACATTTTTAGATGAGAATGGAGAATTGGATCCAGTGATTGATTGTAAAGCACAAAAAATAGATAAGATTGGTCAGCCCCATTTCACAGGTGAGAAAGCTAATATATTCAATCTGAGAAGGTGTGTGTATGATGTGTCAATTGAGTGACCCATGCAATGAGATGACAGAAGTTTGGAAAACGAAGGCTCTGTGGAAGTCTTCACAGAGGGGATTGGGTTGGGCTTTGAAGAATGAAGGTTGGATGAATAGGGTGTAGTTGGCAGGGAGGCATTTCATATGGGGAGAATGATTTGAACAAGGGCTCAGAAATGGGGTTGCATTAGACGTTTCAGGGACTGTCTGGGAGGAGTTCCATCTGACTAAAATAGTGTTGGGGGAGGGGAACAATAAACCAAGTGGGGAAAGGTAGGTTAGGGTGCAGTTGTTGAAGAAAAGAGGAAAAGTCTATAATGAAGAGTAATAATGTGGAATTATTACATGTGTTCAGAGATTCCTAAGATTTCTGGGGCTTAGAATATAGCAGAAGGGTTGATTATTAGGTACTGGAAAGAATTTCCTGACATGGAAGGGATATGGAACATCTGCAGAGGAGCATGTCATAGTGAGGAGTGTTTTTGTCTCATTGCCTGGAGTTAGACTCTTAATACTGACATTTCCTAGCTGTGCAGCAGTGGGCAAATCCCCTAACCGATCTGTTACTCAGTTTTCTTCTCTGTAAAATGGAGATGCATTGCCTCAGCCAAACTGAGATCTGGGAAAGACTTTAGCTTAAAAAGGTCAAAGCCTCCCCCTGCATCTGGGGCCATTTCCAGTCATCCTGAATCATATCTGGGCTTTGGACCCATATGACTCTGGAGGAGAAAGTCAGGCTGAGAACTTTGCACAGAACTTCCCTCATGATGTTCAATCCCATGTCATGGCATCACCTTCCTGATGTCATGGTCTTCTTCAAGAAGGAAGAACATACAACCACAAAACAAAGATAATACTTGTAGATGGCTAGGTATTGCAATGGATAGAACACTGCACTGGGAACAAGGAAGATTCATTTTCTTTAGTTCAAACCCAGCTTCAGATAGTTGTCAAATGTGTGACCCTGGACAAGTCACTTAA